>NC_136514.1:84015042-84017542 GCF_053919585.1 Euprymna scolopes
ACGTAGGTAGAGTTAGTTAGTAAGTTATAAAATGTATATGGCAATTAAGCTACACTGAATATTCCGCGTTTCATCCACTCAAGGACTCTTCAGGCTCATGCGCATAAGCCTGAAGAGTCCTAGAATGTATGAAACGCGGAATATTCAGTGTAGCTTAATCGACATATACATTTTATAACTTACTATATATATACATATATATATATATATATATATATATATATATATATATATATATATATATATATATATATACACGATATCTTCTTTTTTTCTCTTATATCAAATAAATTTCTAGGCTAATAGGCCTTTCTTGACTTAAATAGGAATGTGAACTCTGTTGACCCGAAAGATAGTTATTCAAGTAAACTGCAAGACTACATTTGGATACACTTTATCAGTTATACGACGGAGGGGTGCAGGTATAATTGGCGTCTGTGGGTGTGGCCCGTCCAGAGAATGGTGGGACATGAATTTGCGACTTAAAATATGTTGCATTTTATATATATATATATATATATATATATATATATATATATATATATATATATATATATAAAATGTAAAATATTTTTAGGCAAAAATCCATATCACTCCACACACACAAACACACACACACATCTATATTATAAAACTGAATGCCTGTGTGTGTGTGGGGGGGGTAGAATGGAAATAGGCACAAACTTTAATAAAGACTTTTCATATCTATCTGCGTAAGTATACTTTGATAATAATGTTTCAGTTTGAAAAAATATGGTATAATAAAATTATGGGGTGTTCGTTCACACCTGACCTCCATAGAATGGAAATATGTCACAAAGTTTAACAAGGTTTTTTTTAATATATATCCACAGAATATTGTGATAAGTGTTTCAGTGTGAACAGGTATGGTATAATAAATTATGGAGTTTATCTGTTTTATTTTTACTTTTATCATATTTTGCTTTGGTTTTGATACCCCCAAATTCGAAGCTATCTCTTTACAAGCCTTCCTTTTCATAACCTATCATACTTTTATAAATCAGAGTCCATTTTCTGTAGGCTGTTTTTGAACCCAGTCAACTTAGCAATTAATTTTGATATATTGAGACTAAAATTTCAATCATAAAGTTGCGAATGAAAATGAAAATAATAAATTTAAAGTAATAATAAAGGGAAACTATTAAATCTAAATTAAATATAACAATTTAAATGATAATTTAATTAATAAATAAAAAGGAGAGTATATGAATGTTTTGGCTGTACTATATAGACTTCAAATTATCATGTTATATAATTATATGAATATAATTAAATTATATGTGGTTTGATTAGATGTAATAATGTAATTGACCTAAATAAAACATGATTTAGAAAATAGATTACATAATTTTAAAAAAATATATTTATATATGTGTGTATATATATGTATATATAAATATAAAAGTCTGAGGAAGCAAAAGACGGACAAAAAAAACGACAGGGTAGCTGAAACAATAATGTAACTTAACAGAAAGATACGGTAATAAAAAATAAAACGTGTATATATATATATATATATATATATATTTATATATATATATACTTGTGCAAATGCAAACTCAATTAACTTTCTTGGAGTTATATTTTTGGATTTTAAAACATGATTTGGAAAATAGATTAAATAAATTTAAAAAAATATATATGTATATATGTGTGCATATATATATATATATATATATATATATATATATATATATATATATATATATATATATATATTTACTTGTGCAAATGGAAACTCAATTAACTTCCTTGGAGTTATATTTTTGGATTTTACCGTCCTTAGATTATTTACCTTTCACCAGACTATCCATTCACGTGTAATCTCCTCTTTTTCAACATATCCCCTCTGCTTCACTTTTTGCTAATTCCTACCCTCTGATGAGAAGGAAAGTATTTCTTCAAAACTCCGCGGATTAATGACTATCCACTTATCAAGTGTTTCCTTTTCAGATTAAATATGTTTTTAACTTTTTTTCAAAGTGTTTTTAAACATGTTTTATTAATTGTTTGCTCTTATATATATATATATATATATATATATATATATATATATATATATATATATGTATGTATGTATATATGTATGTATATATGTATATATATATTTATATATATATGCATATATATATATGTAACTACCTAAATAGCATAGTTTTTAGTATTTTCCATATGAAGATAGATATTTTATATAAATATAATTAGCCAATGAAAATAAACAAAATAAAACTTCACAAAGTTGTTATATAGGCTTAATGAATTTAAATAATTATATAGGATGGCAAAATATATCTAAATTAATATTTCATATGAACAATGAAGATAAGTATGTTAATATATTACACATAATATATTATTTTACTGTGGAGTGATAAAAAAGAGCGTACATCTATATTATACAATTAGGAGTGGAGGAAGTATTAAATATTAAATTAGTATAGGGAATAGAAATGGATCATATTATTATTACTTAGTTTGA
>NC_136514.1:84020042-84022542 GCF_053919585.1 Euprymna scolopes
TTTAGCACCAAAGCGAGTTAAAAAAGCGTGAAAACATGTCGGAATTTGCGTTTAGGTCGGATTAATATAACTACACAATAACGTTCTTTTATCTTTTGATAGATTGTTACTGTTAAACGCGGATCTGTATATGTTTCCAGCGAAATATTAATTTAAAATTGGAGAAAAAAAAAAAAGGTTAAAATGGCTTCCAGTACGCTGCTAAAATCTTACTTTCTGGGTCATACCAGTAGGCGTTTCCTCCCCCCCCCCAAGAGGGTAAGGTGGAGATAAGTAGCACCGACCCTGGTTCTGAGTTCCCTTGGTTCATCAACAAACCTGGCCATAAATGGTAGACGTCACACCTACTTCCGGTCTGATACTTCCACGCATGCGCATTGGTGCTGTTTTTTATTGCAGTAGCAGAACCGAAAGATTCATGGCGACAATTATAAAAAAAGAAAGAAAACGAAAAAAATTAAACAAAAAAATGTAAATGATTTAAAAAAAAACGATGAAGTCTACAGTAAACTAATATATTTTACAAGCATTTCTTGCACATCAAATATGTTCATATTTTTATCGGCATTTTACAAATCTTTTCTCCTTGCGTAACCCTGAAAAAATAAATTACACATCTCAAGAAACCCTTTCGTAAAAATTATACATTGATATGCTTCTATCTCTTTTATTGTGCATCCAACGGATACCATACTACATACTTCGTTGCACGCATAATAAAAAGGACCATTCAAAATTTCAACCAAATTGTCCTAGTAGTTTCTGAAAAAATAAAAAAGATATTCTTATTGTACTTATTTAAATGCCTCCCCATGAGGGCAGAGTTCGATACAATTTCGGCTTTTAATGCGAGGAAAATTCTGCTCCCCCAAAAACGCCAGTCTGGATAGCAACAAAAATAAAAATTGCCTAAATCTAGAAGAATTTCTTCAACACTGATCGAGGTCAGAAAAGGTGAAATTTAGTATCAGAACAGATACTACACTTTGCTCACAGCCAAAAGGTAAAGTGCAGTACTATTATTGCGTTGACTAGTCTCTATCCAACTTTATTAGTTCCTAACTGGGCATTGAATGGATACCAAAAAACCTAGTTCGTTGCACCTTATTGCAAACAAGGTCCATTACAAAATTACAATTAGATCGGCGCAGTAGTTTCTGAGAATAAATTGAAACTGAAAGAAAAACAAACAGGCAGACACACAGACAAAGAGAAATATAATATAGCTTATTTTTTCAGGTTCTTCCCGCATTACACACAATCTTATTAAAACCTGCAGACCCTTATATTTGTTTTTGAATTTGTATAAAGTTTTATTTAATACACACACACACACACACACACACACACATATATATATATATATATATATATATATATATATATATATATATATATATATAGTACAATAATAAAATACCTACAGACAATAGTGTTTCAATCTTTTCGAGAATCTTCAGTGCAGGGTGTCACGATTAACACTAGTCGATAGATTTGAACTCGGCATCACAACACATCTCTTGCTTGATTAGCAAAGACCGTATCCAATCGGCTACCGTTAACCGCGTGAAGTAACATTGCAATTAAACATTTTATTTTTAAATGTTTTTTTACGTCAGGTAGAGTGATCTAATCAGTATATGATGATCTATGCATAAGATCTGAACTGACCGACTTAATTAAACTGAAAGTGCTCAACGATAAGAAACGAGTTTCCTAGAGGGGCTGACATAATTATATATATATATATATATATATATATATATATATATATATATATATATATATGCGTGTGTGTATGTATGTATATATATATGTATACATATATGTATATATATGTGTGTGTATGCATATATATATATATATATATATATATATATATATATATATGTATAAATTCACGTTCACATACACCTTTCAGGATAAAGCTAGAACCCAGAACTAGATAGAATCGAGCAATTGCATCGACAACGGACAACGCCAGACCCAAAGTGGATTTCGATGTACTGCATCTCATCAGTGGGTTCGCGCCTATGTCAGAGCACGTCACTGATGAGATGCAGTACATCGAAACCCACTTTGGGTCTGGCGTTGTCCGTTGTCGATGCAATTGCTCGATTCTATCTAGTTCTATATCTATCTAGTTATATATCTATCTATAATCTCCTCTTAATGTCTAATATATGTATATATAAGTTTTGTGGTTTAATTTTAAATTGTCAAGCAATAAATTTTTAAATCGAATATATGTCTCCATATGTTGTTTTTTCAGAATTTAAAATGTAAACACGAAACTTATATATTGCTCTATTCTTGCTCTATACTTCAAGTAATATCTATCATGATTTTTCATCTGAATTCTATCAGTGTCTTATCTCGCTTATATATGTATGTATGTATATATATATATATATATATATATATATATATATATATATATATATATGTATATATATATAGAAGTGTGTGTGTATTTTGGCAGCAAGTCGTTATCAAGACG
>NC_136514.1:84027542-84040042 GCF_053919585.1 Euprymna scolopes
GTCATAAGTTATTAAGTTATACTGTATATCTTCTAATGTTGAATTATAAATAAATAAGTAACTTACATTTACTTTAATTTTTATTTATTTATATATTTATTCATATTATTATAAATATCAGCACCATCATTATTACTTATATTGAAAGTAATATTTTTAATTTTATATTTCACAAACTTTACTCAATTCTACATACGGAAATCTAGTATGAATAAATATTTTTCGAACTTATTTCTTTATTTAAGTATAATTTTTGTTTATTATTGTATATATCCTAATTTTCTAATAATATGTTTCAGAGTTTCGTACTTTGATAACATGTTATTTTAATTATAATTAAATAAATGTATATTTATGTTAAAACTAATTCTAATTTTAATTCAAGTTAATAAGATTTATAAATATTGTTTAGACAGTAAAATTCTAGACCATATCCAACTCAGGTTTTCCTTATACTTAAAACTTCTCTCTTATATATATTTTAATTAATTTTTTTATATTTTTATATATTAAATTTTAATAATTCCGAAATGTAAATTAATGAGTATATATATATTAAAAATATATAGTTTATCTTAATAGATTTACAATAGATATATCTTATTATATCTATAACATTGATTTTTACATTAATTCAAACAATTAAACCATTGGCTTATACATTGGAAACCACTTATCAATCAATTAATAATAACTTGTTGCATCATATACATTTTATTTTTAGATCAATATTTGGAGTCTGATTAATATAAATACATTTTATTATTATTATTATTATTATTACCATTTAGTTTTTCTGATTCATTAATTACCATTTATTTATTCATTTTTATTTATTTAGTTTTTTCCTAATCTATAAATTAACTTACTTAACAAACTCAACTTTAACTTTTATAAACATTACTATCAAACTAATTGTATAATATAGATGTACGCTCTTTTTTATCACTCCACAGTAAAATAATATATTATGTGTAATATATTAACATACTTATCTTCATTGTTCATATTAAATATTAATTTAGATATATTTTGCCATCCTATATAATTATTTAAATTCATTAAACCTATATAACAACTTTACGAAGTTTTATTTTGTTTATTTTCATTGGCTAATAATATTTATATAATATCTACCTTCATATGGAAAATACTTAAAATTATGCTATTAAGGTAATCACACACACACACACGCAGACATATATATATAATATATATATATATATATATATATATATATATATATATATATACATATATTTATACGAGCAAACAGTTAATAAAACATGTTAAAAACACTTTGAAAAAGAGTTAAAACCATATTTAATCTGAAAAGGAAACACTTGATAAGTGGATAGTCCTTAATCCGCGGAGTTTCGAAGAAATACTTTCCTTCTCATCAAGGGGTAGGAATTAGCAAAATGCTGGATCGGATTTTGCAAACAAAAGTATTTGATGAAAGTTAATAAGATTTATAAATATTGTTTAGACCTAAAAATTATAGACCATATCCAACTCAGATCTTCTTTATACTTTAAACCCCCTCTCCTATGTACCTTAATTATATCTTACTTTTTATTTTATTTATTTAATTTTTAAAATTAAATTAAACTAATAATTCCGAAATGAATTCATAGACGTTAATTTAATGTGTATATATATTTAAAAAATCTATAGTGTATCTTAGCAGATTAACAATAGATATATCTTATTATAACTAAAACATTGATTTATACATTCATTCAAACAATTAAACCATTGTCTTATACATTTGAAACCACTTATCAATCAATTAATAATCACTTGTTGCATCATATAAAATTTTATTTTTAGATCAATATTCGGAGTCTGATAAATATAAATGAATTTTTGATATTATTATTATTACCATTTAGTTTTTTTAATACATTAATTACCTTACTTAACAGACTCAACTTTACGATCTATAAACATTTATATGTTATTTTAATTATAATTAAATAAATGTATATTTAAGGTAAAACTAATTCTAACTTTAATTCAAGTTAATAAGATTTATAAATATTTTTTAGACCTTAAAATTAAAGACCATATCCAACTCAGGTTTTTCTTATACTGTAAACGCCTTCTCCTATATCTATCTATCTATCTTCTATCTATATCTATCTATCTATCTATCTATCTTCTATATATCTATAAAAACAGAGATGTGTGTGCCACAGACGATTTCTGATTGGTTAATCCAATAATCACATCTCCTAAAAAACAATGGTTTCTACGCTCTTACCTTTACCATAAAATATTATGGCTTTATTTATTGTCCATCTTGGAAGGGTTTAATTTTTTCCTAACTTGCGATTTACAAATTAAACAAATACGAAACTACAATCTAACAATCGAACCTCCGACATCACGGCCGCCATTATGAAACTAAACTAAAAAAAAAAACGCGCGTTCACTCATGGTCTTTACATTTCGGGTTTGGTTACTTGTGCAGTTTTCCATTGACATTAAAAAATGGAAATATTTAAAAAAATATATATTGTACGTACTCGTCATGGGATAAAGTTTTCCTACAGAAAAAAATCACGTAATTTCATCAAGTAGTTATTTTTTTATAGCGAAAAAAGAAAAAAATCAACGCTACAAGCGAGTCATTATTAATTAAACAGAAAGTTCAAGTAGGGGGATTTCCCCATTTTTTTTTTTTATAGCGAGGCCAAATTTCGCGAATTTGGCCTTTTTTTAAAGCAGTTTGGCCTTCAATTTCTGTTTGGCCTTTTTCTTCACCGATGAAATAAAAAAAGCAAATAAAAACAACGCAATAAAACTTTTAAAAATACGGCACACTTTTGTTGTTCTTGTTTGTTTTTTTTTTGGTAATTTTCCTTATTTTTTTATTTTTTCAAGATAATACTATTAAATGGACACTATTATGCCAAATTAGCCCCCCCCCGAAAAAAAATGCAAAAAATTCGAGATTTAAGGTTTTGACGAGATAATTCAGCGAATTGTCCGGACTATTGCGAGAGAACCATCCATTAGTTTTTCCTGAAATTTTGCCACAAATTGTATTACAATACATAGATGTGCATAGTAACAACATTTTTAGCCGAAAATTTCCGTTGCGTCCCCAGATTTCATCGGTGAAGAAAAAGGCCAAACATAAATTTTGAAGGCCAAACTGCTTTAAAAAAAAGGCCAAATTCGCGAAATTTGGCCTCGCTATCAAACGATTTGACCTTTGAGAACTCTACCAAACTCCTCCTACAATTTTGGGTCTAAACACGTGATATTTTAGATATAGATTCCTTGGACATGGATCTAACTTATTACCTTTACTTGATCCCTAAACAATAAATGTTAAGAAGTCATAATAGGGGTCAAAGTTTAAAAAATTGACCGTTTTTTTCTCAGCATTAACCCCAAAACACCTGGGCAACGCCGGGCACCGATTGCTAGTACCTTAATAAAATCTTACTTTTTATTTTATTTATTTAATTTTTAAAATTAAATTAAACTAATAATTCTGAAATGAATTTATAGACGTTAATTTAATGAGTATATATATTTAACAAAATCTATAGTTTATCTTAGCAGATTAACAATAGATATATCTTATTATAACTAAAACATTGATTTATACATTCATTTTAACAATTAAACCATTGGCTTATACATTTGAAACCACTTATCAATCAATTAATAATCACTTGTTGCATCATATACATTTTATTTTGAGATCAATATTTGGAGTCTGATTAATATAAATACATTTTAATATTATGATTATTACCATTTATTTTTTTCTAATCCATAAATTAACTTACTTAACAAACTCAACTTTAACTTTTATAAACATTACTATCAAACTAAGTAATAATATAATGATCCATTTCTATTCCCTGTACTAATATAATATTTAATTCTTCCTCCACTCCTAATTGTATAATATAGATGTACGCTCTTTTTTATCACTCCACATTAAAATAATATATTATGTGTAATATATTAACATACTTATCTTCATTGTTCATATGAAATATTAATTTAGATATATTTTGCCATCCTAAATGCTATCCTTAATTAAATTCACTAGGCCTATCTGACAAAGTTTATAAAGTTTTTTTTATTTTGTTTATTTTCATTAACTAAATATATTCATATAAATTTATATAAACTATTTATCTACATATGGGAAATACTTAAAGTTATGCTATTAAGGTAGTTATATATATATGATGATTGCAACGTCTTTTCAGACGAGTGCCACTCCCTCAGACACTTAAAGTCCATGAGCCCCAAAATTACTTCCATCGCCACAGGACCATTTTTATAGACAAATCCCTGAGGGAGTATCTATACACAGATGATGTTAGAGAGTCTTAGCTTTGTACGACAGCTAAGTCTCTCTCTCGGTTCAAAATGTTCAGATCCAGCAAAAAGCAAGAGCAAGATAGTCAGCAACAAGTTAAACTGCAGACCAGCTTAATGCGGGTACTGGTCTCCCACTTTATGTTTTTTTTTAAATCAGAGATTTGCTTCTCCTAGAAATGTTCCATTCACCATGGCTTACGAGAGCCCTCTCCACTCCAACACACATACATACACACAAACACAAATATACACGGTGCTAGTTGGCCGTTGACCCCGAAAAAGGGTTCATTCGCCCTTTGGAAGGTCTTGTTTTTAATCCTTCAGGGAGACTAGCCACCCTCCTCTCACCAAACAAGTTTGGTGGGGGAACCAGTTCAGTTGCCGGTGACCCGACCATGAGGCAGGTAGTACTGGGTTACATGGTACCAGTAGCATATGACCTGACACATATATATATATACATACACACATACATATTTTATGCACGCACCCCCCCACACACACATACACACACACATACACACACACACACATATATATATATATATATATATATATATATATATATATATATATATATATATATATATACAGTTTGAATCCTCATCCCGCAATTCTTCTAGCGCAAACAGTCTCCAGGTTTTTGTAGCGATAATGGTGGACGATATCTTTTTACTTTTTTTTAACGCAACATTCAATAACACTGAGATCTCTGAGCCTTGGTTAACAGATAAGATGTTCATTTACACAAAAATGTTCCCGGTGTCACTCGGTAGCAATTTTAATAGTGTGAATTGGTGCATGGCGTCCATGAAAGATTGCGTTTTTCCGCAACCTTAGCATGAATTCAATCAGTATTGACGATTAATTCTGCTACAAAAAGGAAAACCATTTGACCAGCGGATTTCTAAGATCTCGCCCTCAGATCATTGCGGATTATTCTTTATGATTTAAAGCTGGGTGAAGACAGTCTGCCTCAAATCTTTCTTTGGTCTGTCTTAATAATTCTTTACTCGTTCAAGAGAATTACATTATTCCACTGTTCTAGGAACCAATTATCAACGTTGTTGCTTTTTTTAAACCAGTTTTTTCTGTTTTTGTGTTTTTTTTTAACCAGTTTTTTTCTGTTTTTGTGTTTTTTTTAAAGATAAGGATTGCTAATACGTATTATTTGGATTATTCGGAGGAATGATAAAATTGTCGCTCTAGAGAAGACACCATGATTCCATTTCCGTTTAATGAAAACCGTTTTTTTTTAAATTTTGTTTCAGATCATCTACTAGTAAGCCAGTTGTGTACAAGTCCCAAGAGTGATAGAAGCCTTCTATGTCTGACAATGACACAGTAGACAGAAAGAACAGTGGAGGGTAAAGCGCTCAACAGAAGCAGCACATATGCTCGGAAACAACCAATAACTAAGTAGACCTAGTATAGAATTTAATACGATATGGGAACAGTTAATTATGAATAATAACAAATATACACAGTAATAAGTAAAACAATTATATATACATATATATATATATATATATACATATATATATACATATATATAATTTTTAAAATATATAAAAATAATAAAAATACGAAAAATAATATATATATATATATATATATATATATATATATATATATATATATATATATATATATATATATATATATATATATATACCGCTCCCCATATGGGGGTACCAAATTGGTTAAAGGAAAAATTATTCTCAACTCGCATTTAGGTAAAAATGCACTTTAGTTAATAATTGAAGTCATTCAAAACGTATCGCAAAAACAAAAACAGATAACATCTATCTATCTATCTATCTATCTATCTATATATATATGTGTGTGTGTGTGTATATATATATTTGTGGTGTGTGTGTGTATTTAATTGGAATTCATTATTAAGATGAGTATTTGCGAACTATTATCCTCATCTTGCCGAGAAAGAACAACTAATAAAGATTAGAATAATAGTCCGCAATAAATAAAATTAATAAATAATACTCATCTCAATAATGAATTCCAATTAAATAAAATATATGCCATTCGGTACGGACCCAACCATGGAAGATAAGATAATAAATAATAAACGTGGATTAATAAGACTCCAAAATCCAACCTTGATGGCCCTTCGGGGCCCGTGGCACAGTGGATAGAGAGGTTGAATCTCTACAGTTCAAGGTTCCAGAATTATTTGAAGATAGCGGTTTCAATCTTACCCTTAACGTAGCGAGACGACAACAACTATGGATCGCAGCAATTGCTGAGAATGCAGTTAGGAGATTCAGAGTTCCTATCCCGTCGGGGTTACCACCTGACGAAGGCTAGAGAAATAATTCGCCAAAACATTGTGAAACAAGAACTAAGACAGTTGAGGATAATAGTTCACAATAAATAAATAAATTAATGTATATATATATATATATATATATATATATATATATATATATATATATATATATATATATATACAGATCATCATGTAATGATTAAATCACTCTGACAGACGTTAAAAATATTTACCATTAACTGGTCCCCCTTATGTTAGGCTTGAACCCGAAAGGTAAAAATGTTTTTCTGACCTCCTGTCCAGTTTATACATATATATATATATATATATATATATATATATATATATATATATATATATATATATATATATATATATATATAATTTTATTCATTCAATAAATTTCAAAATTGATGACGAGAAATGGTAAAATTTCAAATCAAAAGATGTTTATTATTCTATGTAAGACAAAGAATACATTTTCCTTTTTTCATTTTATTTTTATTCTTATTTTTATTTTTAATTTTAAGTTTAATTTTTATCGTTTATTTTTTTTATTTTTATTTTTCCTTTTTTTTATTTTTCTTATTAGTTTAGTTTTTTTTTACGTGGCCTGTCTACTGAAAGCTGTTTTTTTTTATTTTTAATTGTAAATTTAATTTTTAATTTATTATTTTTTTTTCCTTTTTTCTTTTTTTCATTTTGTTATCAGTTCAGTTTCTTTGTTTTGCATGGCCTGTCTACTGAAAGCAGTTTTAATTTTTATTTTATTAACATTTTGAAGATATTTTGGAGTGGAATTTGAAGCTCATGTTTTATAATTATAAAAAATATTAAATGTATCAATTTATATGTTTATTAATAAACAGATCCACCGGACCTATATAATTTTTTTTTACCGGACCCATTATATAAACAAACTATGCAATTTGGATGTGAATTTTTATATCCGTTTCATTAACTTCTCTTACTCTATGACATTTAAATACTTAAAAAAACTTTTAATTATGATTTTCCATGTCTCACTGACTTTAGCAAATAAGGTGTAAACCATTAAAATTATTTGCTAATATTTTCTCCTCTGAAGAGATGGTAGACATCGAAATCCTATAGTATAAGGAGTTATAATATTTCAAATGTATTCTTTGTCTAACATAGAATAATAACAATCTTTTGATTTGAAATTTACATATTTCACGTCATAAATTTTTAAATTTATTGAATGGCTAAAATTTGATTTATTTGCTCTATCTTGTATATCGAGCAATTTTTATTTTTATTGGGTTTAATATTACTGCCAATAATATCTCGTATACTTCTAATTACAGATTTCCATACCAGTTACTTTTTAGATAATCTTATTCTGAAGAGTATATATATATATATATATATACATACATATATATATATATATATATATATATATATATATATATATATATATATATATATAATATAAAAACCGTGACACACGTACGTACGTACATTAAAGATACTTCGCTATGTATATATATAATTATTAGATCAGGGTTAAGGCTTCGAATGAAGCAAATTTCTTTTTTTTCCCATTATATTTTCCCTTTTGACAATGGTTTCAACCATTTGTTTGATTAAAAATTCAATAATATGCGTAAACGCTTACTTTCTTAAGTGGTCTTATGATTTTGACCTGGACTGTATATATATATATATATATATATATATATATATATATATATATATATATGTATATATATATATATATATATATATATATATATATATATATGTATATATATATATATATATATATATATATATATATAGCATAATCACGTGCACACACTAGTTCTCGTCACTACTGATGCAATTCTCTATCTATATAAAAGCCAAGTACGTCCAAGGATGGAATACTGCTGCCATATCTGGGCAGGAGCTGCTAAAAACAGCCTATCCTGCATTGACAGAGTACAAAATAGACTTCGTGGCTTAGTGGGGGGTGCCCTTTTCTCTACCCTGCAACCTCTCTCCCATAGAAGAGACGTTGCGAGCCTATCCTTGTTTTATCGTTATTTCCATGGCAGGTGCTCGTCTGAACTCCAATAGCTGCCCCCTCGCCAATCTTTCACGAAAAACACCCGTCTAGCTGAAGCCACTGTGAAAAATTTCCCCCACTCTTTATCTGTGCCTAAATCAAAACGTGGATTCCGTGAACAAAGCTTCTTTCTTAGAACTGCACGCCTGTGGAACTCTGTTCCGTCTGCCTGCTTTCCACCTTACTACAACTTGGATGTGTTCAAGTCCAACGTTAACAAATTCCTAATGAACCGCCCCCTTAAGTAAACACTTCATCAAATCTCCACACTAACGTACTGTACTTGCAATAACCCTTATCCCTGAGTGGCTTCCGGGCCTTGATAAGTGGTTACCACCGTGTAAAAAAAAAAGGTCACCGAAGTTAAGTAACGTTGAGTCTGGTAAATACTTAAATGGGTGCCTATTTGGAAATTCCATTTGTTCTGCTTGTTCCGGCATTGTTTTCAGTAGTCTAGCAATTCCCATTTCCACTGGAATCAACCATTGCCGATTCAGTAGAGGTGTGGTTTGTGATTGCGCAAATCTTCTCCCAAAATTACACGCGCACCTACCCTCACAGAGGGTATCCATTGTCATTTATTTTCTATATTGCACTGTAATTATATTGAACTTCTTAAATAAGGATTGGTATATATATTAAAAAAATATATTTTTACAGAGAAATATATATATATATATATATATATATATATATATATATATATTGTATGTGTGTGTCCGTGAGAGAAAGATAAGTATTTTTAAATTCCCACTCGGTTTTCAAAGGCGATATTTTCTTTCGAATCCATAAACAAAACGCCGACCTTAATCCGGTCAGTTTGTATGTGAATATTATTTGATTAATAAACGATCAACAATTTACTCATAACTCCACCTCCATGAACCTTTCCCATCCATCTCCCACTCTCTCTCTCTCTCTCTTTTGCTCTGTGTATCTGACACCCCTCCCACTTTGTTCACTCCATTTATGTCTCTCATTCTATCTATATATATTTAAAAACTCGATATTATGACCACAAAAGTATATTCAATAATAAAAAATGAAAACAACGCTAGCAAACAAATACTGGGAACTCAAGGATGTTGCCAGTAGTTGAATGGAAAATAGTAAGACAAGCAAACACATGTAGAGACCTAGACGATACATGTAGCTTATGCCTTCATGAAAAAATTGCTATCCTATACTTTAAAGACCCCCAACATCTATTAAACTGTATGAGAGAAATAGCGAACAACTGTGTTCACATGATAAAATTTACTCTAGAATAGAGATACAAAATAATTTTAAAACTAACAAAAACAATAGAAAATAAATAAAATAAAAGAAAAAATAAATAAGCATGCACATACATAAACTATCACACACACACACACACACACACACACACACACACACACACACACACACACACACACACACACATATATATATATATAAACTAACATATAAAAAAAAATTAACCTAGATTTAAAATAGGTCAAGACACTAGATATCTACGCTAAATAGCACACACAAAGGAATGGGTCAACCGAAGGTCAAATGGCCCTTTGTCCTGTAAGTGCCTGCTCATTGGGTGATAAGAAGGGCAGTGGATACTAGAAAGCTGATTGACTAACTAAAACTCAATAGAAGGTGCGTATATAAAAACGCGAGACCACCACAAAATTCTTGTATAAGCCTGAAGAATCCTAGAGTGGGTGAAACGCAAAATATTCAGTGTAGCTTAATCGCCATATATATTTTATAAATTACTAACTAGCTCTACCTACGTATTGAGCACTTTTGAAGTAAATACTTAAAGTTTACACATAAATTTATACTTTCGTATATTAATTTATGTGAGTAAATTAAGTAGTTTTTCGGGGTCGCTAGATTGAGCCACTCTGATGAGTCGTAGACGACGAAACACGTGTCAGTGGATAATTATATTTTAAAAATAATATATATGCAACTCCCCATTAAGGGGGTACCAGATTGGTCAATGGGAAAATTATTCCCAACAATCATTTAGGTAAAAATGCACTTTCGTATAAATACTTGAATTCATTCAAGAAAGTATCGTTAACAAAAACAAATAAAAACATCTACGTAAAAACGCGACACATTTAGTAGTCAGGCGAGGCAGCCGCGTGGTAGAGGTTTAGGCTTCTTATCATGGGGTCCCGATTTCGAGTCTCGCTTGATTCATCCACTCTGATGAGTCGTAGACGACGAAACACGTGTCAGTGGATAATTGTATTTAAAAAATAATATATATATGCCGCTCCCCATTAAGGGGGCACCAGATTGGTCAATGGGAAAATTATTCCCAACAAGCATTTAGGTAAAAATGCACTTTCGTATAAATATTTGAATTCATTCAAGAATGTATCGCTAACAAAAACAAATAAAAACATCCATATATATATATATATATATATATATATATATATATATATATATATATATATATATATGTATGTAAATAAAATACAAATACCAGCGATGGTTGACATTTACTTTAGCCACGTTCTTAACACATTAAAACGCCTTTTTATACAAACGAGACATTTCACTATTTCAAGAAATTATAAATGCAATTTGAACTGAAGCATATAACACTGTCCATATTTAAAACGAAATTGTTATCAAAATCTGTCAAAAGATGACTGAAGAAAATCAGTTAAAAGTACTTGCAAAAAAACCCAGATGGACGAAAAACATTCCCTGCTATTTAACAATATTTGTCTGAATGGAAACGTGCTTCCTATATATATATATATATATATATATATATATATATATATATATATATGTGTATATATATATATATATATATATATATATATACATATATATATATATATGTATGAAATGAAATACTTTTCTGACCTCCCCCCTCCGTAGTCTAAGATATGATTCTATTTTTTGTAGGTGATATAAAGAATGTTGTTTAATTGGACTTCATTGAGATGGGTATTATTTATTAATTTTATTTATTGCGGACTATTATCCTCATCTTTTCTTAGTTGTTTCACGACGTTTCGGCCAACTATTCCCCTGGCCTTCGTCAGGTGGTAACAGAGACAGATAGGGACTCTGACTCTCCAGACTGCATTCACTTCAATGACTGCCTCTCGTAGTTGTTGTCGTCTCACCACGTCGCGGTTACTACCTAACGAAAGCCAGAGGGATAGTTGGCTGAAACGTAGTGAAACAACTAAGACAAGATGAGGATGATAGTCCGCAAAAAATAAAATTAATATATAACGAATGATTTGAACTGTTTAGAAAAAAAACCCCATAGAACTCGCATGCACATGTTTTTTTTTTCATACTTTACTTTTTTTGTTACCTGTTCATCTTTTAGTATATCTACAGAATTAAAATGTATGTGTGAGGACTCTTCTCAACCTATATACTCATCGAATTTGTAATTTATTCACTTGAAATTTGATATATAGTTTATTCATAAATGTGGAAAAACTTTTTAATCAGTTTTCATCCGAAAAAGAACATGCTGAGGAGTGAAAATTGTAAAATTAGCGGTTAGCGAATTTTTTTCTATTTGTCAATTGTTTCAAGACAGCACATGCGCGGTCGTAAAACAGCTTTTTTATATAGAAAAATATAAGTGTATTTGAAAACGTCTTTGGAAGTCGTGGCAAGCTGACATAATGGTTATCGTATTTGGCTCACTGTCTTTAGGTTTTCGTTTAGATCTCAGCTCGAACATATTTTTTTTAATTAACTTTTTTAAAAGTGTTCGGTTGTCTTGTTTATACTAAACAAGGAAGC
>NC_136514.1:84045042-84070042 GCF_053919585.1 Euprymna scolopes
ATATATATATAAGAGCAAACAGTTAATAAAACATGTTAAAAAACACTTTGAAAAAGAGTTAAAAACATATTTAATCTGAAAAGGAAACACTTGATAAGTGGATAGTCCTTAACTCGCGGAGTTTCGAAGAAATACTTTCCTTCTCATCAGAGGGTAGGAATTAGCAAAATGCCAGATCGAGATTTTGACTTACTTGCAGTTTCATCAAATACTTTTGTATGCAAAATCCGATCCCGTGTGTTGCTAATTCCTACACTCTGGTGAGAATTAAGGACTATCCACTTATCACGTGTTTCCTTTTCAGATTAAATACGTTTTTAACTCTTTTTCAAAGTGTGTTTAACATGTTTTATTAACTGTTTGCTCTTATTATAAGCTCTATCTCCTATTTGGTTTTATCGAGCTTTTACATCTGGTTAAGGTTACTTTATAAATATTAATTCTTTAATATTTATAATATACTTCTGTTTTACCATCTTGGATCATTTTGATAAATTCAATTGTAATTTTTATTTTATTTCATATATATATATAGTCATCCACGTACAGTACTGTTTCGCTGTTTCACAGCTCATCAGTGCGGCTGGACAGGCAACTACCTCAACCCAGGATTGAAACCCAACAGTCTGTACGACAGTCAAGGCTCCTAACCATTACGCTATTGGCGGCTGCTGAACGAGTAGTGAGTTTAACGATGTTTTGACATCGTCAGAAATAACTCCGCTCGATTTGTTTACACAAAGAGCGTCGCTAATGGTAATTCGTGTATCACTTCTCAATATGCTCAACTCAAGATGAGGAGCATTGCTGCCCGTTATTCCCCGGTCGTAAACTATCATTAAATATGATATTTTGATTAATGTCAGATTTTGTATTTTTTTTTTGATATATTTTATTGGACTCAATATAAAGTAATGATATAATAAAAAGTTTAAAAAAAAAAAATGACTCGTGCGCCACCACTAAGAATCGAAACCAAAACTTCGTAACTTACAATTTAATTTTTCCTTTGACCTTAATGCTTGAACTATGAAGACATAAAAATTAAAACATGAACCAATAGCTATTACGTTGTGTATGCTTATTTGTAATGGTAATGTCGTCGTTTTACCTCCATCTGGTAGACTCCATTTCTTCAATTTTCACACTTTTGCGTCGATTTTCCCAGACTAAAACCCAAATATAAAGCTTGGCAAACGTTCGAATACCCTATATATAAAGTTTCATTTCTGTAAACCAAAATTGACAGAGGAGTTTGGTAAGCAATTTTTTTAAAACATATATATATATATATATATATATATATATATACGCATGCATGAATATATATAGAAAGTGATTTGTGTTTACTATATGCTTTTTACGCAAATATTACGCAAGTATAAATCATGTAGAATATATGCATGAATATAATTACACGTTTACTAAAGATGATCCTTCCATAAGAAAATCGAAAAAACTAATACTGGATTAATTAAAATGCACGTTTTAAACAACTTTGAAGACGATCATATTGTAGGCAGTTGGAAAGCAGGAAAACGGAACAGAGTCTCACAGTCGTACAGTTCTAAGAAAAAAGCTTTGTTCATGGAATCTGTGTTTAGATTTAGGCCCAGATAAAGACTGGGGAGAATTGTTTATAGTCGTTTCAGCTAAACAGGTGTGTTTCGTGAAAGTCAGACTGAGGTTGAGCACTTGCCATGAAAATAACGATGAAGCAGAGACGGGCTCGCAACATCTCTTCTGTGGGAAAGATGTTGCAGGGAAGAGAAAAGGAATTCCCTACTAAGATACTAAGTTTATTTTGAACTCTGTCAAGGCAGGATAAACTGCTTCTAGCAGCCTCTGCCAGATCTGGCAACAGCGCTCTAATCCTGGACGTGCTTAATTGAACATTCAATTTATATATAAATAAAATGGAAACTAATGACGTTAATATACTCAAAGCCTCTCTTGTGCTTATATTTGTCCCCGAAAGAATAAGAACACATGTAAATTTTTAAAAAAGTTAGTTAAATCAAAGGAGATGTTTTAGTTGTTTTGATTTACGGCATGTCAACCCTTTTTTTTTTAGTTTATTTAATTCTGAATCCAGTAATTTTGAAAAAAAAAGTGTTACGCTCCAAGTTTTTTTATATCTTAAAATATTTATTCATTTTGTTTAGTTTGTTTGTTTTGTAAAAAGAGAAAGAGGAAAAGAAGAGGGAAAAGTTGACTGTTGTTTTTGTTTTTGTTTTGCGGAATATAATTAAGTTTTGCAAAAGGGAATAGGGGAAAAAACAAGTCAGTGTTAGGTGCATTTCATCTCAGGAAGCCAATATCTTCAGACAGCCTAATCTGATAGCACCAGTACTTCGAAAGGGAGAAGAGTATTCTAAAAAAAAAAAAATGAAAGTTGATATGAGGTTGATTCGAGAGTAAAATAACCCTGAAAATACTTTTTTGATGTGAGCAAACAAGCTGATAAGATTACGAAGATGAAATCCACTTGCATCTTTTTCCTTCCGAGTGACTGTCATTGGGCTGTTATGACCTTCTATTTCTCGTAATAAATAATTTGACCAAGAATTCTTCATAAGTTTTGGTTCCGATTACAGCTGATTGCACTCAAGTCATCTTTTTTTTTTAATAAATAATTTTACCAAGAGTTTTGGCTATATATATATATATATATATATATATATATATATATATATATATATATATATATATATATATATATATCCTTCAGTCTTGGACAGACCATGGATACTCACGAAGGGTTGCTTGCGCGTGAATTTTTTGTGGCAGGAGGTGTGCAGTCTCCAACCACACCTTTCCTGAGACGACATTGTTAAATACCAGTGGCAAGTGAAGTACAGGAAACAAATGCCGAGATAAGCAGAGAGCACATACAGCACCTACAATTCCCAAATGGTCACCCATCTGATACTGACCAGGCTCAAAGTTGCTGAACTTCGGTGATTTGACGAGAACTGGTGTGTCAACGCGATTATGCAATATATATATATATATATATATATATATATATATATATATATATACATATATATATATCGATAGAAATTCACTCTAAAATAATATTTACGAAATCTGTATAAATCAAAATATCATATTTAAGCGTATTCCATATATATATATATATATATATATATATATATATATATATATATATATATATATATATATGTATATATATATATATATGTATACTTTTGCATCATAAGTTTTGGTTTCGGTTTTGATTCAATCCGATGGACCCTACTCATATAGACTTCATAATAATAAGTTATAAAAATATATATGGCAATTAAGCTACACAGAATATTCCGCGTTTCATTGTCGTGAGAATTCGTCAAGCTTATGCGAAAAGTTATGGTTATTACGAATTTATATATACGCACATGCTATTGAATTTTCTTGTTAGTCAATCAGCTTCCTACTTGCCACCGCGCCCATCCTAATCAGCCAAAGAATGAAACGTGGAATATTCTGTGTAGCTTAATTGCCATATATATTTTCATACATTACTACCCAGCTCTACATATGTATTGAGCACTGTTGAATTAAAAAACTGAAATTTTACGTATAAAATTATGTATTCGTATATTGATTTATGTAATTAAATGAAGTAATTAGACATTATAATATATAAGAACCGATAGAAAATTTACTCTATAATAATATATACAGAATCTGCATAAATTAAAATATCATATTAAGCGTATTTTATGACCGAGCTACGCCGAACTATGCCCGGCGTCCCTGCTAGCTTAGATAAATACTTTTGCAGTTTTAACAAAAGAGCTGCAATTATATCAGGGCGTCTCCATTTACGCTAAACATATGCAGAATGCTAATATTAATATATTAAACGATCCTTATGAAAAAGCAGCGTGGAGCTTTGTATATCCTGATAAGTTTGTCCAATTGCAAATTTATTTTTTCAGGCTCATTGTATTAGATTAACAGCAAGGTTCTTGTGGAATTTATAATTTTGATCTCAAATGACGCATTTCCAAATAAGTTTCTGTTATAATATCTTTATATTTATACTAGAAAAAGTACCCGTCGTTGACTGGGTTCCAAAACAGCCTACAGAAAATGGACTGTGAAAGTATGATAGCCTACAGAAAATGATTTGTGAAAGTATGATAGGTTATTAAAAGGAAGGGTTGTACAGAGATAGCTTCGAATTTGGGGGTATCAAAACCAAAACAAAATATGATGAAAATAAAAATAAAATAGATAAACCCCATAATTTATTATACCATACGTGTTCACACCGAAACACTTATCACAATATTCTGTGGATCTATATTAAAAAAAACCTTGTTAAACTTTGTGACATATTTCCATTCTATGGCGGTCAGGTGCGAAGGAACACCCCATAATTTTATTATACCATATTTCTTCAAACTGAAACATAATTATCAAAGTATACTTACGCAGATAGATATGAAAAGTCTTTATTAAAGTTTGTGTCTATATCAAAGACACTTGTAAACGTTTTTTTTTTTAATTTTTAAATTTTTTTATTTCCATACTTTGTGGACCAGGCGCGAACGCAGACCCCACAATTTTAATGAACCACCGTTCTGCCAGATCAAAATACCCATTCCTGTGTCATGATACATCTTCTATCATTATATGTAATCAGTTTTTTTTTAAATAGTCAACCATGCAGGAGCCTATTCGTGACCAGACACACACACACACACACACACACACACACACACACACACACACATTCAGCTTTATATTAGAGATATCATTTTAAAGAGCGGTTTTCGCTCTATCTAATCGTTTAAATTACAATAGTGTTTTTTAAAAAAATACGTCCTGTTTGCAGAACGCTGAATACAAGATTAGCAAAATAGCACATTCGCACAAGTTTCTTATTTCAATTCAAGCTAGGCTGAATAGCTGCGGAAACAGCTCGCGATATCAACGAAGCTACGGAACGCACATCACAATGCTGGTTAAGAAATTTGCGATGTCGACGAAAGTCTTCAAGATGATGGAGTGAAGTGGTCGGACATCAGATGCTGACAACGGTCAATTAAGAGCCTTAGTCGAAGCACGACCACCGAGATATAGAAGGTCTGTTAACTGAAAAAGGCCTGCTGGCAATGTAGGTAAGATTTGTCAAACTATCACTGTCGCATACTATATGAGGGCATTTTTAAAAAGATTTAAAACATCTTAAAAAAGAAAATAAAAGGAACCCAATTCGATTAATAATGAAACTGAACTTTATTCAATATAAAATATAAATATTATGTAAAATTACGTAATTTTAAAGCAATATACAATCTAATAATGATAAAAACGAATTATGAATTTAGGGAACAAACAATAAAAAAAAACATTTCTTGGCTTTCGGAACAAGATCACAGTGTAGTATCTGTTTTGATGCTACACTTCACCTTTTCTGTCCTCGGTCGGTAGAGAAGAACTCTTTCATGGCTGGGATTATTTTTGTTCCTATCCAGAGTGCCCCTTATTGGGGAGCTGGATTTTCACTAGAAGATTATATATTTAAATATTTAAATAACTATTACTTTTAATACAGAAATTATATTTACAGTTTCGGTTTTCTGTTTTTCTATGTCCATTCCCCCCCCCATGTTTTTCATCAGAATGTGTAGCGTACTTTCATCAGTTACATGGTTAGGAATCATATACTCCGCTATAGTCTTCATTTTCATATCAGTGCAGAATACATGAATACGGAAATGAAGTTTACATTACTTACTAAAAGACAATCATACCATAATCTCAACATTGGTTAAAAACTAAGGAAATATAATAAGCATCTAGGATATTGTATTATAAAATAATATTAGAAACACATTCAATATATGTCAGCCTATGTCACGTTAACATATATTGAGGGTGTTTCTAACAGTATTTTGTATAGTTTTTTAGTTTGAACTTATTTTCCAAAACTTAGCGTATTCAACAGCGAGCTCGCCACCATTTGTCTTTTTCAAATATATCGATAAACACTATGATTTTCGAACCGAATAAACATTTTACATTAAATAAAAACACTAAAAACTTATCCAGTTAGATAGAAAAGTAATTTATCTTGCCTTTGCCCGTGATAACATTTATTTGCTGTATATTAGTTTTTGACAACTTTTTTAAATCGATGTGTATAGTAAAACACCCCCCTTTTTTCATTAAATTGTTAGGTGAAAGTGCAGAATAGTTAGAAAGCCCCCCTTAAAAATAGCTTTCTAAATAACATTTCAGCACGGTATAAACAACATCTATTTATAAGATAAAACAAGAAAATATTTATTTTTATTTAATGTACTCTTTATTTTTTAGTTCATATCAAAACTAATTAAAACTGATAGTTAATGAATTTTTAATTAATTTGTGTTATTCGGATATCTCGGGAGGGAATAAAAAAGTTCCTATTGCATTTCCTGTTTCAGTCATATAAATTATTTACAGTTAAAATGTTATAAAAAACAAAAACTTGAAGTTTTAAATATATTTCAAAGAAATAAATTACGTCCGGTGTTAAAATGCTGAAAATCCATAAATCGTAAAAAAACTTTTTAAAAAACTGTCGTGAAAAATGCTAACTTTAAAATATTTGGAAATACTCAGTGAAGAGTTTTATTTATTATTAAAAGAACGAACTGAAAACTATTATATAAACATTGTTTGTTTTGCAGTAAAAAAATAAAATAAAATGAAATATTCGAGATTTTTCGATAGAAATAAAAGTTCCATAACCTGTTCACTTACTATATATTATTAGATTAAAATTATCTCAATGTGCGATTATAATAATTATCCAAATGGAGAATTGTTCTTTCTCTTTAGAAGAACATACATGGACGTTCGGTAACATAGCCATATCTTTTATGCCTGTTAGTATGACCACGTGGTTGAACACGGGAAAGTGTCTATACCTACAAGTTGATCAGAAAATGACGTCAAACTGTCATGTTCATTGGCCAACTCTCTTGGTAGCCGTGGTCGAAGCCAATCCAGCCACAACTGTTCGAGAACTTGCTTCTGAATAAGACGTAACGACGTATGATACGATTTGAAACCACTTGAAAGAGATTGGAAAGACAAAATACTTAACTTTCATTCTTTTACGCAACTAGCACAACCCGTTTCGTCAACAGGTTGTGACATGTTATCAAAAGTAGGCACTTTGCGACAAGCAGTCACGCTAGGTTCTGTGGTTAGATGCTGACGAAACTCCCCGACACTTCGCGAAGGCAGAGTTGCCCCAAAGGAAGGTAATGCTGACGATTTAGTGGTGGTCAGCAACCGGTCTCATCCATTACGGCTTTTTGAATGCAGGCAAAACGAGTATATGTACCGTCAACAAACGGATGAAATACATCACAAACTTCGACAACATTACCAAGCAGAAATAGCCCAATTCTCAACGGCAATGCCCGACCGAATGTTGCTAAACTGATCCAGCAGAAGTTCCTCATCCGCCATACTCCCCAATACTTACGCCTACCGACTACATCTTTTTCGAGCATCTCGATAATTTTTACGTGTTATGGCGCAAACTGGTAATAACCGAAAAGAATTTTAGGAAAACTTGTGTTCGCATATATTACAGACAAAGCAAGTTGAGTAATACCATTCTGCAACCGTAGGGCGTGTGCATCCGACTTGCTTGGTCGCGTGCCAATCTCAGACTGCGGGCACCGGTACTCGATACCGGAAGTGACGTCCCCAAAGGGGCGTTTTCAACAATAATAATAATTGATGCTTCATTATTTGGGCCAATTATTGTGTTTCGACATCTTGCCAAATGGAACATCTGTTTTATCTTCAATCTTATTTGACGGAAAGCTGCAATGAAAATTCTAACGTAAAAAAAATGACAGATTTCGAGTTTTATTTTCTGACAATTTTTTATTCTAGAGTTTTTTCCCCCCTTTTGGAAAGTGCATACGCTGATTCTGAGTATCGCCATTTTTGGACCCCTCTACATGGAGCCATCTTTCTCTGAGGACTCTGCCCATCTCCCGACTCCAACTGACTGCCTCTCTCTTTCTCTTTCTGTCTCTTTTGTATATCTCCTAACTCTCTTTTATATATGTAACTATTCTTTGCTATAGCGTAATTCAACTCACAAAGTCCTTACACGTGACTTTCAGTCACGTTTTCTGGCCGAATTAATTTTTTTATCCTTAGGTTTGAAAACCTACTCTACTTATGTCCACCACGTTCTTTCTTTGTTATTTTTTCTAAGTTAACCCTACTATTTTACATAACATTCCTTTGTTTCAATAACATTCTCTCCGCATACATTTTTCTACATAACAGTTAACAAAATAATAGTGTTCCGTATCTAACACTTTACTTATTTAATAATAATAATAGTCGATAATCTAAATCGACTATAAGCAAGCCCACTCGATGTTGCCCTTCACATACATTCATTTCAGTTAGGACAAAACAAAAAGCACGGCGTTTGAATATAACATCTGTACATAAACTTCGATCTATATAATGTTGTTACTTTCTCCGTAAGTCCGTACGTAACACTTTGAAAAAGGCGAAATACAATTTTTATGGCCAAACTTCTTTCGAAAAAGGCTAAATTCGCGGAATTTGGCTTTAAATATGCCAAATACCAATCTGGTAACCCTGAAGAAATAGGAAGGTAACCTCACTTTGATTAAGCCTCGTTTTCCAATATCGAATATCGATTAATATATAGTAATTATTGAAATTGGATGAGAAAGAAAATCAGAGCAATTTTGCCGTGTAGCAGTTCTTCAACGAAGAAAGAAATCAGCGAAATGTTATGTATAAGAGAGAACATTCGAAAGAAACAGGGCACAAAATGAACATTTTCTATCAAGAGGTGATGGACTGAAAGAGTTAATGAAATCTTGTATCTTACAATGTGATTGTTTTATTTGTATTGAACTATGTAGCACAATGTTAATTTAATAGAATGTGTTCTGCCAAATTCGTAGAACTTGTGCCACTTCGACGTGAATACTCTCGACTAACACGAGAAGCGGCCAAATCCCTCCAGCATTGTAGAGGTCGTTAGAAGCCAAAACGCCTTCTATTCTAATAGTTTCTCTCCGCGAACTACTAGAGTTTGGAATTTTCCTTTCCTGTATTTCGTACTGTACTGACAGACATCTTGCTGCTGACCCCCTCCACACAAAGTACCCCTGTAAACATTGTCCCAAATAGTTGCCTCCTTACATCCAAGTGGAATATCCATAGTTTTGGATCACGCTATCACTCCAGAAGGTATCAATGCGATCTTCTGTTTGTTTAAGAGCCAGGTACGTCCTAAAATGCAGTAATGTTGACACATCTGGACAGGAGCTGCTTGGCGCTCCCTATTCAGCCTTGAAAGAGTTCAAAACCGGCTTCGAAACTTAGTAGTTGATACCCTTTTCTCTTCCCTGCAACCCTTTTTCCAAAGAAGAAAACTTTTACACCAATTGTTATTTTCATGGTAGGTGTTCGACTGAAATCCAATCTATGGTTCTGACTTGCCAAACTTACAAAAAACACTCGACTAGCTACAACCAATATATATGATTTCCCCCACTCTCTATCGGTGCCTCAATCGAAACGCAGATTCTATGAGCAAAGCTTCTTTCCCAATACTGCCCGCTTGTGGAACACTGTTCTGCTATCCTACTTCCCGGTTGAATACAACGGGGTAGCCTTCAAATACAATGTAAACAAGTTCTTGTTGAGCTGTCCCCATCAATAATCAAATTGTACCCAATTTACATTCATTAACAATTACCTCCATTAATCGTTATCCTCGAGTGGTATTAGAGCCTGGATAAGTGTTGACTCCCAAGCATATATATATATATATATATATATATATATATATATATATAAGGAGAATAATGGAAATAGTATTCCGATGAAATAGTAAAATAAAAATTTTAAAAAAATTAAAAGAAACACACCGGGTTATGTGTTCATCAAGGTTTCGTCTTTATTTCTGAACTAGAAATTCCAATCATACAAACCACATAATAAACTATAAGACAAATATGAAAAATTACAAAACATCTCCATTCCAAAGCATTTTCCAATGCTGGCATATACACCTATTTCTTGCCAAAATTGCCATCATAGATACGTTGGTGAAACCCAGCGTAAATAAGAAAAAAGGCTCAATGAACATAAAAGAGATAATTATAATGCATTATTCTCTCACCCATTGCAGCATAATCACATCTTTGAATTTAAACAGGCAAAAATTGTTAAATTTGTTTAAGATAAATCGCGCCGGAGTCTTCTTGAATCAGCGCTTATCGTAAATTCAAGCACAATTAAACAACGTGCAGGTTTCTATAATGTAGCGCCATTAATAAGTAAACTTTTATTAAAAGAACATAAGTTAATTGTAGACACAAATTAACCTTCTCACACCATGGAAACACCTTCTGTAATAATTTATACACATGATCTCAATCGCTAGAAAAATGTTGGGATCCTTCTACCGCTCCAGAAGATATCTCACTGCTGATGCAATTCTCTATTTATATAAAAGCCAAGTACGTCTAATATATCTGGACAGGAGCTGCTAATAAAAAAGTATATCCTGCCTTGACAGAGAACAAAATAGACTTCGTAACCTAGTGGGGGATGCCCTTTCCTCTTCTCTGCAACAGAAGGGACGTTGCGAGCCTGTTGTATCGCTATTTCCATGGGAAGTGCTCATCTAAGCTCCAATCACTCGTCCCCCCTCGCCAATGTTTCACGAAAAACACCTGTCTAGCTGAGACCACTGACAGTAATTTTCCCCACTCTTTATCTGTGCCTAAATCAAAACGTCGATTCCATGAACAAAGCTTCTTTCTAAGAAGTGCACGCCTGTGGAAGTCTCTTCCGTTTGCCGGTTTCCCATCTGACTATAACTTGGATGTCTTCAAATCCAACATAAACAAATTCCTGATAAACCTGCCCCTTTAAGTAAGACAATTTATCAGATCTCCATTACTAATGATTACTACGATACTATCCCATTGATTACTGTATACGCAATAACCATTATCCCCGAGTTGCCTCCGGGACTTGATAAGTGGTTACTACCAGGTAAAAAAAAATACATAACAAAAACACACTCATTTAATTTGTTATACACATATATTTGAATTTTAACCGACATATTCTTTCCAGAAAGAATATTAACTGCCTTCATATCTTTTAAAAACATTTTAACGACTATATGACGTTATTAAAAACAATCTCACTCTCTTTACCAACGCAAGCCCCCCCTCCTTTTTTTTGAATTTCCAACGTCTTTTTCCATTTCTGAAATAGAACAGCGTCACACTTAGCGCATGAAACATTTTCAAATATTTGTACTGGTGTTTTTGTTTTCTTAATTTCATTCATCCAGAGGAAGTCTCAAAATAAAGACGAAACGTTGATGAACACGTAATTCTGCTTGTTCCTTTCTTATTTAATTTTTTTTAAATTTCTCTCTCTCTCTCTCTCTCTCTCTATATATATATATATATATATATATATATATATATATATATATAGTAAGTTATAAATATATATGGCGTTTAAGCTACATTGAATATTCCGCGTTTCATCCACTCTAGGATTCTTCAGGCTTATACGAGATTTTCGTGGTTATCTCGTGTTTTTATACACACACCTACTATTGAATTTTTTTGTTACACAATCAGCTTTCTAGTATCTACCACGCCCTTCCTAATCAGTCAATGAGCAGGCACTTACAGGACAAAGCCCCATTTTTACCTCCAGTTGACCCATTCCTGTGTGTGTTATTTAGCCTAGATATCTAGTGTCTTGACCTGTTTTAAATTTAGGTAACTTTCTTTTTAATATATATATATATATATATATATATATATATATATATATATATATATATATATATATATATATATATATAACTCTGCTTTGTATCTTTCATATGTAAAATCTGAAAATATCTTCCAGGTGGAAGACTAAATTTGGGCTGGGGAAAGAGAAAATAAGTAATTATTTCAAATTTATTACTACCCCTAAGAGGGCTGCCTAATACGTCTAGTACAATCGACTTCAAAGGTAACCCAGGTAGATCGCGTGACTTTTCCCATTTATTTTTTTTAATATAAACATGGGTGAGCCTACTTTTCCTTACGTCATTTGCGGCTTCATTGAAATTCAAGGTAAAATGTGCTTACCTTCTTTCAAAAGACTAATTTATATCTAACATATGAAATATTCTTGTCAGATTTTCAACGTCAGACCTAAAAGGCAATCCGTCTGAAATACCGATATCTGATTCTGACTAGCTTATTATTTCATTTTGTCCTCACATTATGTTATTGACGGGATTCTTAAAATAGAAACTTATTCCAGCTAAATAAACTTTTATATAGACAGAGAAACATGAGTTGGAAAAATTACATTGAGAGCATTGCCAGGACCGCTGCGAAAAAGGTAGGTTT
The DNA here is from genome assembly GCF_053919585.1 of Euprymna scolopes. Classification (NCBI taxonomy): domain Eukaryota; kingdom Metazoa; phylum Mollusca; class Cephalopoda; order Sepiida; family Sepiolidae; genus Euprymna; species Euprymna scolopes. The sequence goes on from NC_136514.1 coordinate 84,057,510, forward strand.
GAAAGAAGGTAGGTTCTTTCTACCGTGCTTAAAAACTACTAACACCCGAAAGTATACTGTACCTCTATGAGGCCACTATTTGCCCATGTATGAAGTATTGTTGTCATATTTGGCTGGTGCATCTGTTACAAGTCTCTCACTCCTAAACAAAGTTCAAAAGAGAGTCGCCAACCTGATAAGTCCTGAACTATCCTCTAAGCTTCAGCCTCTGTCCCACCGACGGAATGTTGCACTCGTCTGCCTGTCCTACAAGTACTTTTTCGGTGAATGCTCCAACGAACTGCAAGCACTTGTACCCCCTCGACGTAAATACCCCGACAAACCCGACAAGTAGCTAAATCTCACCCCTTCACAGTAGAGATCCCTAGATGTAAGAGAGCCTTCTACTCCAGTAGTTTCTTTCCCAGAACGGCTAGACTTTGGAATTCCCTTCCGGGTCCCCGCTTCCCCAACTGTACTGACATGCAGAAGTTCAAGTGCAACGTGAACCGACATCTTGCTGCCCAACTCCCTACATAGTACCCATGTACATTATATCCCTGATAGTAGCCCCCTACATCAAAGTGGCAATGTGCCTTTTTTGGGGTGAAAATGTAATAAAAAAAACTGTTACAATGGAGACAGTTTTCTCGATCTTGTTATATTTTTCAAGTCGGATCCAAATAGATAACCGTCAGATATCGCGATTTGGAGCAGCCTGTTTTTTTTTGTATTGCCCTTTTACTGTGTTATTAGGACGATTATATTTCCTCCTCTAAAAATACTTATTCCGACTAAGTAAGCTTTTAAACTGGAGACATTTTTCCTTATCTTGTCGGATTTAAACATTCAAGATTAAATAACAACCCGTCTTATATATTCATACTTGATTCGATGTAGCCTATTTCAGTGTTCTTCTGCTATTATGTTATTAGTAGGGCTATACTTTATTTTCTAGAAATACTTATTCCGACTAAGAAAACTTTTAAACTGGAGACATTTTCTCTATCGCGTCGAAGTTTATTTATTCGGTATAAGTAATTCTAGAAAATAAAATATAATTGGCTGATAAAATAGTAAATAGACAACATAAAAATAGGTTACTTCGAATCAATCATCAATATGTCTGACGGATTGCTATTTCGACCTAATTTTTAAAATCCGACATGATAAGGGAAAATTTCTCCACTCTACATGAAAATCCAATATAACACTCTTAATAATATAGTAGTAGGAGAACACTAAAATAGGCTACTTGGAATCAAGCATAAATATACCAAACGGGTTGCTATTTCATCCTAAATGTAAAACATTCAGGATAAAATAGCAACCCGTATGGTATATTTATGCTTGATTCCAAGTAGCCTATTTTTTTTCGAAAAAAAAAAAAATATAACACTCTTAATAATATTAACACTAACAGAACACTAAAATAGGCTACCTCGAACCAAGCATTAATATAGCCAGTAAGAATACCTACTAAGTGATCCAAATTGAATAATAAAATGGGAGTTGCTATATATAGCCCATATATATATATATATATATATATATATATATATATATATATATATATATAAATAGTCTTGGAAGTTTTTTAACCTTTAAAACTATATAAAAAACAAATATTTGATTTTTATATTTTTTATCATTCGTTAGAAAATTATTTAGCCGGTAAGTCATTTAATCACTTGCAATAAATGCATCAACTTGTTCTCTCGAATTCACTATAGTACTAATGTTAATTTAAGGGATCATCAGTTGTTTACCATGAAATACTGTTTCGGGGATTTAAAAACAGTATATTAAATTATGCCTCCCCAGCAATGTTGATAAAACACCACCTCCCTTAAGTTGAAGTTATATATATATATATATATATATATATATATATATATATATATATATATATATATATACCTGTAAAAAAAGTTTTTAAATTTTTTTTTCATGATATTATTTTGTATTCCTGCACGTCCCCAATTGAAACCAAATAAAGAAAAGTTATAAGTTTTTATACTTTTCGTATTCTTTTTTATACATTTCCATTCATATATATATATATATATATATATATATATATATATGTTAATTTAATACAATATAAAAATTAATAGAGAATTGGCCTTTAATAAATAAATATATAAATAAATGTAAGTATGCATGAATTCAAATATAGTTTAAGCAATCAAATGAAGCCGGGCAACGCTGGGCGTCCTGTCAGCAGCATATATTAATCAAAATATAATGCATTTTTATGTGTGTGTGTTTTTCTCGCGTCGGCGTAACTTTTATAATACAAATTAAAACAAAAATTAGATAGATGCTTCATCGGCTCTTTGAATGGGCGTTCCCTTCCGTTATCTCGGAGCGGCCTTGTGTAACGTTTTCCGGGGAACCAACACGTTGTAGCCTCAGTCGCAAAGCAGACAAAGTATAGAAAAGCACTTCGCTTTGTTGTTGTTGTTGTTGTAAAACGACACTTATTTTCTTATATTTTCGGTCCTGTTTTTTTTTTGTTTTTTTTACAAAAGAATTGAAACGTGGTATTTTACTTTTATATTTAAACTTTAATGCAAGTCATTATATATAAAATAATTTTATAAAATAAACAGTAGGTTCTCTATAGTACAATGTAGACTACAATACATTATGAACTTAGTCATTGCGAGAGGCACCTGAAGCTCTCTCCAGGTGCATCGCGATGGGCCCCTAATTAAAGCAGGCAATTAATGTTGATGGGAAAATGAGCTATTTCATTTATTTCAGTTACAATAAAAATGTAGGAGTGTGCTCATCATTCAATCCCGAGCAACATCCGGTCATCCTGCTGCTTGTAATTCGTTCTACTCTGAAGGGAAGTATGATTACAGCGTGTTATGTATGCCACATTAATGTTGTCACCGGTAGAGACGTGATGTGGCGATTCCAATATTTTTCTCGATTCCGATATATATTCTCTTCATATTCTTCTTCGGTCCTGGATATGACCTTTTTTTTTTTTTTTTACATAGGCATCACCACATTATCAAGGCCAAGAGGCCACTCAAGGATAAGGGTTAAAGAGTGTACATTAGAAATTGGACAATATAGTAATCATTAGTAATGAAAATTTGGTAAATTTGATAAATTATATGGAACGGCTCATCAAGAACTTATTTACGTTAGACTTAAAGACAACCACATTGTAGTCAGCCGGAAAGCAGGAAAACGGAAGACAATTCCACAGGCGTGCAGTTCCAAGAAAGAAGCTCTGTTCATGGAATCTACGTTTAGGTTTAGGCACAGATAAAGAGTGGGGGGGAATTTTTGATAGTGTTTACAGCTAGACGAGTGTTTCTTGTGAAAGTTTGGCGAGGGGGGACCATAGATTGAAGCTCAGTCGAACACTTTCCATGAAATTAACGATACATCAGAGACAAACTCGCAACATCTCTTCTGTGAGATAGAGGTTGTAAGGAGGAGAAAAGGACATCTCCTACGAGGCTACGAAGTCTATTTTGAACTCTATCAAGGCAGGCCAAGTCCTTTCTAGCAGCTCCTGCCCAGATGTGGCAACAGTATTCCATCCTTGGACGTACCTGGCTCTTATATAGATAGAGAATAGCATCAGCAGTGAGATATCTACAGGATCGATAGAAAGATCCCACCATTTTTCCAGCGGCCTTGGCAACAGATTTGATGTACGTGTTCCATTTAAGATCAGGAGTAATGGTCAAGCCAAGAAGCTTGTCAAAACTTGTGGCCTCCTGAAGACGAGAGCCATTCATTTCAATTGATGCCAGATGTGGGTCAGAATGTTGATGATGTAAAGAGAGAAGCTTGGTTTTAGATGCATTAAAAGTAACCAGCCACTCCTTACCCCATTGTACTACGTGCTCAAGATCAGAGGAGAGAGAATTGGAGAGAACTTGGTCGTTTATTGTCTTAGATGTGCTACCATAAATGGTAGTGTCGTCAGCATAGATGTCTACAAATGATGTAAGGATGTGATTTGGAAGATCATTAATGTAGATCAGGAAAAGAGTTGGGCCCAGGATAGATCCCTGAGGGACACCGGCATTAATACTGTGAGCTTCTGATTTTTGCCCCTCAACTACTACTCTTATGAACCTATCAGAAAGAAATGATTTAATAATTGAGAAGACATTTCCAGCAATACCATAGCTAGAGATCTTATGAAGTAAACATTTATGCCATACCCTATCAAAGGCAATTAAGAGGTGGCTCCACACTCCTCAAAGCCCGCAAGCTGGGTCTCATCATCGGACCTTAAACTATATCCGATGGTGAGACCCAGCTTGCGGGCTTTGGGGAGTGTGGAGCCACCTCTTTATTGCCATTGCTCCCTGGTCCACTCTGACCCAGAGTGGTAGTACCTGTTAGGGTCCCAACTTTGGGTTAAATAGATATTGACTTAAATATATATTTACTTGTTTGTAATATGCGGAGTTTTACTGGGTTCGTATAATTCAGTACATTTTCATATACCAATAAGTTTTAAGCCATATATACATACACACACACACACATATATATATATATATATATATATATATATATATATATATATATATATACACTAAAAACTTTTTCTTCCAAATCACTGGATTCGTCATTAAATGGCCTAAAAAGGGTTGATATGCCGTAAAACAAAAACAACCAACCAACAATCCCTATTCTCTCCTTACCGCTGTGACGTTTCTCACGTGATCATCTTCTCGCACGTCATCCATACCTTTAACTTGATCTCGAACGTTCTTATCGTCTCTAATGTGATCTCCTTTTTAAAGTCTTCATTTTTCTCTACCAGTGACGTCGTTCGCATGCATCTGCATATGCGCGTTCATTCTATGTTACACCTGAAGCGATCGATTTGATGAAAGAAGACTGCGGCAAATGTAAGGCTATGCGAACATGATACTTTATCCGGAAATATGCTTCGAAGAAACGGTCGGTGACGTATGATAGAGATATCGGGTTGACCAGAAAGTTCTTGCGGTTTTTAACTTTTAAACATATCTCGGCTCAAGCACACATTTCTTGATCGAAATAAACACCATCAGAATCAACTCATATTTGCCAACGCAAAATAAGTGCATTTATGCCTGTAACGTACAAATCTTGCGTTCTGGTGGCGATGAAATCGTTGAAAGCGTTTTTGATATCGTTTAGGTTTTTGAAGTATTTCTCATGCAGAATATTGTCGAGATGATTGAAAAAGTGGTATTCGGTCAGGAGAGTATGGTGGTTGAGGCAGAGTTTCGTAGCCCGATTCGTTAAACTTCTGCAGGGTCGGTTTAGCAAGGTGAGGTTGGGCATTGTCGTTAAGGAGAATTGACCCATTTCTGTTAACATATGCTGGATGTTGTTGTCGAAGTTTTTGATTCATTTCATCCATTTGTTGACGGTACATCTCCGCTGGAATGGTTTCGCCTGCATTCAAAAACTGTAATGAATTAAATCGCTCACAGACCATCAGTCAGCATGAATTTCTTTTGGTCCAACTCTGGCTTATGTTATGGAGCGTCGTCGGCGTCTAACCAATGAGTTGAACTTCGTCATTTGTCGTAAAAAACAAACAAACACTTTTTATCGCAAGTCACAGCTCGGTCGAGAACCAGATCGTTCTTGTTGCATAAAAGAAAGGAAGATGACACGTGTCTCTTTTGGTTGCGTTCAATTCGTGACGCACCTATTTATCGAGTATTTTTTCTTTCCAATCACTCTTATTGGTTGGAAATCGTCGTATACGTTATGTCTAAGTCAGAAGCAAGTTCTTGAACAGTTGTGCGATGATTGACTTCGAACAATACTCTTAATTGAGCGTTGTCAACATCCGATAGCCAACCATTACACTCATCATCTTCAAGACTCTCCTTGCCACCATGAAATTTCTTAAGCCACAACTGTTCTGGGCCCTGTCGGTGAGGCATTAGAATACGCTGACGCCCCCCCCCCTGCAGAGGGTAAAAGTCCCTCAATGGGGGTCCTGGATATGACCTTAAACTATATCCAGTGGTGAGGCCCCAGCTTGTGGGCTTTGGGGAGTGTGGAGCCACCCTTTAATTACCATTGCTCCCAGGTCCACTCTGACCCGGAGTGGTAGTACCTGTTAGGGTCCCAACTGTGGGTTAAATAGAAACCGACGTGAAAACAACAAATATATTCTATTAAAAAAAATGTTCTTCAATATCTTTGGATTCGGCATTAAATAACCCGAAAAGGGTTGATATGCCGTTAAACACAAACAACCAACCAACCAACAACTGTTCTGGGCGTTAAGTGGTGACTCTTGGGCCAAACGCTTCGCTGATATCGCGAGCTGTTTCAGCAGCTTTTTGGCCTAGCTTGAATTGAAATAGGAAAATTGTACGAATTGGCCTTTTTTCTATCTTGTATTCAATGTTCTGAAAAGAAAACGATTGTTTTAAAACGATTGTAATTTAACTGATTAGATAGAGCGAACCCCCCCTTTAAGCTGATAAATAAAGTAAAGGTATTATGACGAGAACTTATTGGAAATATATCAATTTAAAATCAAAATTAAACATTTCGCATAGCCCTCTCTGTCAACCTAATAGTTTAATTTGGTTTTATGAAATGATGGTAGAAATATGTCAGAAGGCCGGCGTGAAAATTCAGACACCCCCCGACTTTTGTAAACAATGTTTATAATATATATTAGCCATTCACTCTCGCTTCCCTTCGTTGGTACTTTATTCCTTACATTCCATGAACGATGTTTGTGACAAAGGGGAAAAGTATTGTTGTTTTTGTGATTGGAATCTATTCATTGGACAGTTTTGTACCTCAGAGCGGTGCTTTTTTTATTATAGCTCTTTACATTAATTGGTTTCATGCCTTGTCTGGAGCGATATCCATAAGCAAATAGTAAACTTTTAAAAAGATGTAATATAAATGCAGCGTATTTAAAAAAAAAAAATGTACATAGAAGTCACCACTTATCAAGACCATGAGGCCACTCGAGGATGAGCGTTAATGGGTATACAGTAGTCAATGTGATTATAGCGTAGTAATCGTTAGTAGTGGAAATTTTGTAAATTAGATTACTTAGTGGGACGGTTCATGAAGAATTTGTTTACGTTGGACTTGAAAGCAATCAAATTTTAGTCAGTTGGAAAGCAGGAAAACAAAAGAGAGTATTATTTGAACATTGACATATTTGAGATTTACATATAATTTCATACATAATTATTGGACGCCAACTAAGCGAGATTCCTTGAATTTCAATATCGTCTTAAGACCTCTTAAGCAAGAGCTTTGAATCGTTTTCTCGTAACATTAAAAGTGGCGAAAAATTGTTCGATTGAGCGAATTAATTACCCGTTCTGTGATGGCTATCTACATTATCTTGCTCTTAGTCTGTCTGTCTGTCCGTTCTATTTTTCTCAGAAACCACTGTACTGATCTGACTGAAAATTTGTATGGATCTTTGTTATGATAGAGTGCAACAAACTAAGTGTTATAGTATCCATTCGATGCACAGTCCGAAATTAATATCGATTAATATAGATTACTGACCACAACGCCACATGTACGCTAGACGTTTTCTTGAGAACTACTAGCCGATCTGGTTTGAATTGTTTATGAACTTTGTTATGATAAGGTGCCCTGAACTAAGTATTATAGTATTCGTTCCATGCACAGTTAGAGATTAATATCGATTAATATGAATTTGGTGAGACGACAACAACTACGGATGGCAGTGATGGCTGAGAATGCAGTTCGGCGATTCGAAGTTCCTATCCGTCGCCGTTACCACCTGACGAAGGCCAGAGGAATAGTTGGCCGAAACGTTGTGAATAAAACAAACCAATAAAAGATGAAAAACAACAACTAATAAAGATGAGAATAATAGTCCGAAATAAAAATAAATTAATATATATAATGCTCATCTCAAAAATGAATTCCAATTAAGGAATAATATATATTAATATGAATTAGTCGCCACAATACCACATTTACTCAAGACGTTTGCTTGGAAACTACGGGGCAGAGCTGTCTGAATTTTTATATGGGCCTTTGTTATGATAAGGTGCAGCAAACTAAGTATTATGGTAAACGTTTAACATAAAATAAAAAATTTAACAGGGCTGGTATTTAATGCAAATTTGAGCACAAATTTAACGATTTTAAACCACTAGCAGGGTGGGGTGATAATTCCCGGCTTTGACCGGCCTTAATATACGATTAAATAAGATATTGTAATTTGTCTAAATTTCGTATATACTATTATGGAGTCGTGATTTCAAAAATGACAAAAAATTATTTGGGTCCCATCAGCTGTGATCGAAACCGAAAACAAAGACTGTAGAATTCAAATCTGGTGACGTTTCCACTGTACCAACGTGATGAAAAATAAACTAAGATGAATGTCCAAAATGTACAACGATTTTTTTTTTCAATTTTAACTCATTTTTGACCCCTTAAAAATTAGATTTAAAAGGTTCATAAAAAAAAACAAAACAATCCAACTATTTGAGGCCCTTAGAGCCTCTCATCGACTTTTAGTTTCGGAAAAGATAGAGTTTGAAAATATGAACACAGACAGACAGACAAACATAAAGTCTTTTATATATCAGAATAATTAATTAATCTATATATCTATAAAAGTGAACGTGGCTGTCTGTCTGTCTGTGTGTCTGTGTGTCTGTTTGTCTGTGTACATTTCCCTACGCAATAACTCTGTCAATTTTTAGTCTATAGACTCGAAATTTGAAATACCGGGTACTGAGATTTGGGAAAATCGATGTGACGGGTGTCAGCCAGAAATTTGGCTGTTAAGGGGTAAAATTTCAACGATTTGACCTTTAAGAACTCTACCAAACTCCTCCGACAATTTTGGGTCTAGACACTTGAAATTTTAGATATAGGTTCTTGAACCTGGATCTAACTTAATAAAGTGATTTGAGCCTGAAACAATAAATTTTAACGGGTCATAATAGGGGTCAAAGTTTTAAAAAATTAACCATTTTTTTTGTTTTTTTGCTTTTTTTGCACAGCATACACCTCCAAACACCCGAGCAACGCCGGGCACCCCTGCTAGTTTAACATAAATCATTAACTCAAACTCAACAGTCTCTAACGTTTCCCCATTGTTTAATGTTTAGTTTTTCTAATATAGATTGATCAAAACCTTATTGCCGATATATATCAGATCCCATCACAAAGTACGTAGTTTCTTCAAAGAAGGTCAACATCTCAGTTATATTATTGTCAATTGGGATGCAAGTGTATTCCTTCAGTGAGGCATTAGAAGTCAGCTTATCCTGTAGCACTGCCAGAGTATCATCAATGGGTACTTTTGTGAACGAGATGAGAACAGTAGTCCGATGAATCCAAATAATCCAAATTACCAATCCTCATCTCAAAAATTCAGAAACGTTCTGTTCTCACCTTGAGTTCTATTTACACATTTCGGGAAATGTAACAGACCTTTTTCATGAGTTCAACTTGAGAATCTTTATTATTCTCCATTTTAAAACAACGTAGTATAACGCGAATAAATTATTGGCCAAACAATACCGCCATAATTAAATCTTTGGTACTTGGGCATTTAACGAAACTAGACGTAACTCAGCATTTGCTCGGCTTTGTCCAGCGCATGACGTCAACAGCCGGATAAAACCGAGCGTTGGCGATAAAATAAAACCAACGCTACAACAAAATAACTGTACAATGAAATTGTAAAATGTAGAAACAAAAAAATTAAATAAATAAAAAGCAAAAACCTACCGTTCATTTATGTTTTTTTTTTTTTTAATTATTGTTTGGAATTGTTTTCTGTTTTCAAAATAAATACATATAAGACAAGTTTTTTTTGTTAACTTTTTTTTTGTCTGAACTGTTTTTTTTTGTTTTTTTTTCAATCTTTAACGTAAAAAAGGGGGGGGGGCAGGAACAAGGATTTGTAGAAAAGTTTGATAGAAAAGTAACTTATCTTGCCTTTGATAATATTTGTTATATATTTGTTTTTTGACAACTTTTTCGAATCTATGTGTACAGTAATATAAACCCCTTTTTATTTATTAGTGGAAGGTGGGTTTCGGCCTTCCTATTTGGTACAGTGACCAAGAAACCCTCCTTTTCGGCGGGGTCGTATCCACCGAAGACCCAGACCGGTGTCACAAGTCTGCCGGCAAAAAAACGGACTCGTCGATTTCTACCGTTATGGCCTGGGCCTCCAATCTGCCGGGGATTCCTAAGAAAATAGTCCCTGCATATATCACGCAGGAAAATTTTCCAATCCACGATTGTGTGGCGAGAACGTAACCCACATTCGCGATGGAGATTTTTTGTAGATGCCATGTCGAACGTCCATAAGTATATTATTTTTATGATACACGCGATGGTTAGTCGGGATTTTGAGAAGGTCCCAATCCTAATGGAGGTCCATCGACGACATGTTACACTTCTACACCTCCAACCGTAACCGTCGGAAAGGCTTGTTCTCTTTGCAAGTGCACAATCCTGGCCAAAATGTAAATAAACACCTTTTCTCTTCTGCCAACAATTTCCGTTGCTGGCAAAAGTTTAGTGCAGCCTCTGGGGTCTGGAGCTGGTCCGTAAGGTTTGTAATATTCATTATTATTTCGTCAGTTATCTTTTTAAAACAATTTAAAAAAAAAAACTCTTCAAATAAGCGTTTCTTGAGTTGTGACACTCTTCCAATTGATAGCGAAATTATCGTCTGCTTAATCGGCAACGCTCGGTTATATCCGGCTGTTGACGTCATGCGTCGGACAAAACCGAGCAAATGCTGAGTTACGTCTGGTTCGTTAGATGCACAAGTACCAAATCTTTAAATCTTATTCGAAATAATTTATAACGTTTTTTTTTCGTAAATAATTTCAGCTTTTTAAAATATTTTGTTTATACAAAACAAACGAATCAGTTATTTCTTGACTCTATAAGTTTTGAACGTATTTTAGAAGCATTTATAAAGTTGGAGAGAAATATTTTCTAGCATTAAACTCATAAGCAAGTCGTTCGGCTTTTAAAGTTTTAAACGCTGTTTTTATTCCATATTTTTAAAAAACCCAAAGCTATTTAATCCTATAATTTATGAAATCCAAAAGCTATTTAAATTAATAATTTATTGAATCCCAAAACAATATGCATTTTATAACTTAATAAATACAAAAACAATTTACATTATAAAATTTATAAAACCCGAAAATTATTCACCATCTGTAATTTAAAAATTTAAAAAGCTATTTTAAACCTATAATTTTTTAAATACAAAAACTATTTAGAACCTATTTTTAATTTAAAAAAAACTATTATTATAATTTCTTAAATACAAGAACTCTTTACAACCTATAATTTATTATATACAAAAAATATTCAGAACCTATAAGTTATAAAATACAAAAACGATTTAGAATGGATAATATATTATATGCAAGCACTTTTTATAACCTATAATTTATTAAACGCAAAAACTTCCATAATCTATAATTTATTAAATGCAAAAACTATTTATATCCTATAAATTATTAAATGCAAAAACTTTTCATCACCTATAATTCATTTACTGCAAAAAAAAATTAAACCTATAATTTATCATATAAAAATGAAATTTACATCCTAGAATTAATTAAATGCAATAACTATTTACATTAATCAAAAATAACTTTGGTATTTTATAATAATAAAAATTCATAACAGTTTTTTTTATAGATGAACAATTCTAATATCGAAATAATTTTTCAAATGCTATTAAAATAATATACTTAAGAGAAATTAACCAATTATTCTTCGTAATTAACTCAGATATTTTCATTAAAAGTAGAAGAAAAACAACGGAACGCATTTGGACTTTTCAACATTTGAAAATAATTTGGCGAACTTTAAAATCAAGTAGAAAGTCATTTTTGGTTTTCAAAGATTAAAAGTTATAAAATGTTTTTACGTGCAATAATTTTATAAAAAAAGGATTAAAACAATATTTATGCCGTGAAACAATTAATTATTGTTTTATAGCACGCAGGTTCAATAAATATTTTTTTATAAAGGGCTTAAAAATATTTATATCGTAAAACAGTTAACCATAGTTTTTTAGCATTCAGGTTCAATTTATATTTTTTATAAAGGAATGAAAAATACTTATATCGTAATACAATTAATTATAGTTTAGTAGCACTCATGTTCAATCACTAATTCTTTCATAAAATGATTAAAAATATTTACATTTTAAAACAATTAATCATAGTTTTACAGCACTCAGGTTCAATTAATATTTTTTCATAAAAGGATTAAAAATATTTATATCGTAATACAATTAATTATAGTTTAGTAGCACTCATGTTCAATCACTTATTCTTTCATAAAATGATTAATAATATTTACATTTTAAAACAATTAATCATAGTTTTACAGCACTCAGGTTCAATTAATAATTTTTCATAAAAGGATTAAAAATATTTATATCGTAATACAATAAATTATAGTTTTATAACACATACGTTCAAGTAATGATTTTATTTAAAGGGATTAAAACACACCGTAAAACAATTAATCATAGGTTT
>NC_136514.1:84075042-84090042 GCF_053919585.1 Euprymna scolopes
AAAACACGCAGGTATTTTCTCACATGTAAAAAAATAATAACTAGTTTGTTGTGGGGGGGGGAGATTTATCGATTTTAGTTTTACTGGTATTTTTAAAGTAATAAATATTTATTATTTTATTATAACTGGAAGATTTTTTAAAAACAAAATCGAATAAAAATGATAATTAAAAAATCAGTTTTGCCGATTTTAATACCGATTCCGATAGCCCCCCCCAAATACGATTTTTCCGATTCCCGATTCCAATTAATCGTCCCAACACAACTATATATATATATATATATATATATATATATATATATATATATATATATATATATATATATATAATTTAAAGGAGATTAGAACAATAGTCTAAAGAGCTGAGTGTATTTTAATGCAACAGTGAAATTACTAGTTTAATTAAAATACAGGAAAGAGAAAGTGCTCGTTGTAATTTAGATATATAATAAGCTCGATAGTTAAATGTCCTAGAGCTAATTCAATATTAAGTAATGTGATTGATAATTTAAAATTTAAAAATCAAATTATAATTAAATTAAAAATCCGTTTCATAAGAAGGATTTTGTTGTTGTTCCTTCTTATGAAACGGATTTTTAATTTAATTATAATTTGATTTTTAAATTTTAAATTATCAATCACATTACTTAATATATATATATATATATATATATATATATATATATATATAACTACGTTTATATATATTTATATACACGCACATGTCTGTACATATGTGTTTATATATATATATATATATATATATATATACTAATATATATATATATACTAATATATATATATATATATATATATATATATATATATATATATATATATATATATTAGTATATTTAGGCAGCATTTTTTCTTTTATGCACGTTTCATTAAATAGCACAGATAACTCTTGCTTGCTTTTCTTGTAATCCTCCTTTTCTCTTTGTCGGGCCATTTTCCGAACGTTTTTTCCGAGTGAAAAAAGAAATTTCCCATAATCGCGAGGGTTTTCAACCTCCATTGGTCATCCTCAGGCGAGTAGTAAAAAAAAAAAAAAATGCAATTAAAAAATGAAAATAGGGAGATGAATGAAAAGACGATTAAAAGATGATTAAAAGGCGATTAAAATCGCTTAAAATCATTAAAATACTCAAGAGCACTTGAGCGTGCCCTCCGTTTCGTTTTGAGTCTGGTTAATCGTTGGTTTATTAATGTGGATTAACGATGCCTCAAAGATTTATTTTAAAAGGAGGATTACAAGAAAAACAAGCAAGAGTTATCTGTGCTATTTAATGAAACGTGCATAGATATGTATATATATATATATATATATATATATATATATATATATATATATATATATATATATATGTATATATATATATGAACAAATGATTAATAAAACATGTTAAAAGACATCAATTTTAATTTTAAAAAGGAAGCACAAGATAAGTGGATAGTCCTTAATCCGCGGAGTTTCGAAGAAATACTCCCCTTCTCATCAGAGGGCAGGAATTGGCAAAATGCGGGATCATTTGTTCATATTATGAGCTCTATTTCCTTTTCGGTTTTATTGGGCTTTTACATCTGGTTGAGATTACTTTACTTGTAAATATAAACTCTTTAATATTTATAATGTATTTTAAGTTTACCATTTTGATTACCTTGGTAAACTTATTGTAATTTTTATTTCTTATATATATATATATATATATATATATATATATATATATATATATATATATATATATATATACTTCTGTGGAAATATATATATATTTCCTTATAATATATACCAATCCTTATTTAAGAAGCTCAATGTAACTACAGAGCAGTATAATGAATGGATGACAAAAGTTTGTATTCCAAAGTTCATAATATTGATCATCTTCCAAGTTATTCCTTTAATTCAGTCGGTATTTACAATTCTTGAAAGTATCTGTTTCATAGCAAAAAATCTATCAAGTGTTATATAAATCAGTGAATCTATGTAGATATAGATTAAGCTCGATAGACATAGATATCCTAGAGCCATTTTAATATTAAGTAAAATGCTTCATAATTTATAATTAAAAATCGGTTTTAAAAGGAGGAACAAACAAAATCAATAAATTGTACGATCGTTTCGGAAACGATGTTTTCATTGAGATGGAAAATACGTCTTGAACAATAATTTTATCATTTGATTTTATAAAACAACGTCTTCTTTACTCAATATATATATATATATATATATATATATGTATATATATGTATATATATGTACATATGTATATATATGTATATATATATATGTGTGTATATATATATATATATATATATATATATATATATGCGTTTCCTTTGAAAACATATATAGGTTTATAATATATATTTTCAATCAGGTTATCTTAAAATTGTAACGGTTTTTTAAAGCTCAATGGAAATGGATTTACACATTCAGAGCATCTGTAGTTTTTTTTTTAAACATTTCCAAATCACAGAAATATAAACTTAATTCACATTCATATTGTTTAAATTACTGTGTCTTAGACTGGAAAACTGCAAATTAGGTATTTTATTAACATTACAGACTTAATATTATTAAGAGTGATTTTAATTTTGACTAAAATGATGTTTTTATTATTGGAATTCAACGATTTTTACGAATTATTTCATACAATGTTTTAGTATTGTTGTTATCCTTATAATTGTATAGTTTTTCTTATTATTTTTACATCCTATTTTTTTTATTTCCCAATAATATAAATACGTAAAGTCTTGTAATCTTGATAGCTCAGTATGAATTCAAATTTGGCGTAAGGAGTAAGCCTATTTCGTTAGTGTATAAAATAAACTTCGTTCTTTTTCTGCATAGTTCTACAATATATATATATATATATATATATATATATATAAATATATATATATATATATATACATATATATATATATTGTTTGCAAGTAAGATCTTTGACTTATTTGTTGTTTCATCAAATATTTTTGCATGCAAAATCCGATCCCGCATTTTGCTAATTCCTATCCTCTGATGAGAAAGAAAGTATTTCTTCGAAACTCCGCGGATTAAGGACTGTCCACTTATCTAGTGTTTCCTTTTCAAAGTAAATATGTTTTTAACTCATTTCAAGTGCTTTTTAACATGTTTTATTAACTGTTTGCTCGTATTATAAGCTCTATCTCCTATTTGGTTGTATCGGGCTTTTACATCTGGCTGAGATAACTTTATAAATATTAATTCTTTAATATTCATAATATACTTTAATTTTACCATCTTGGATCATTTTGGTAAATTTAATTGTAATTTTTATTTTATATATATATATATATATATATATATATATATACATAAAAATATATATATAAATATATATATATACATATATATATAAAATTAAAGCTGTAAATTGAACTTTACAATCAAAATTCATTGTTCGACTGAATACCCCCCCCCAAAGTGCAACTTACAGTTTTAATTTTCTTTCACTTATAATAAGCTCTACTCTCTATTGCGTATTGAGCTTTTGAAATTCGTTTGGGATTACATTTTCTATATATAAATCCTGTTATTTATATTAGTTTGAAGTTTACCATTGTGTATATCAGGTAAGGACCACATCCCTTTGTTTTCATATATATATATATATATATATATATATATATATATATATATATATATATATGTGTGTGTGTGTGTGTGTGTGTGTGTGTGTACATTTGTATAGATTTATATTTATTTATATATATACATATATACATATACATATGAATAGAAAGATAAATAACTGAACAAACCAAGTTTTGTGTCAACCAACGTTTCGTCTTCATTCCAAGACTTTCTCGCAATAAAAAGGAAACTTACTTTGATCCTATCTCGTCCTCTGGATACTATTTCAATTATTCTCATTATATATTTGTATATTTATGAATTTAATATATTTATATATACATATGTTTGAGATATAAATTCATATATAAACGTATAAATGTATAAATGTATATATAAATATGTACATATATATACATAAATATTCGTATATAGACGTATATATTTAGATATAAATGTATATATAAATATGTATATATATATATATGCATATAGACATATATATATAAGTTTGTTAATTAGGTAATGAATTAAAAATTTAAATTTTAATGATAGTGTAAAAAAGAAAGCTCAAAGTTAGAATAATGAATATACAATTGAAATAATGTAAAATCGAGTGATTTATATGCATATATATATATATATATATATATATATATATATATATATATATATACATATATATACATATATATATATAATATACAGCTGGACGTCGGTGTGTGTCACGAATGGGCTCCTATATGGTTGACTATTATAGAAAACTGATCACATATAATGATAGAAGATGTATCGAGACACAGGAATGGGTATGTTTGATATGGCATGAGTAATCATTAAAATTGTGGGGTCTGCGTACGCGCCTGGTCCACAAAGTATGGAAATAAAAAAAATTAAAAATTAAAAAAAAATGTTTACAGTGTTTTTGATATAGATGTACATAAGAATACTATGATAAATATGTCTAACTTAAATAGGGATAGTATAATAAAATTGTGGGGTCTGCGTTCGCGCCTGGCATCCATAGAATGGAAATAGGAACAGACTTTAATAAAGACTTTTCATATCTATATGCGTAAGTATACTTTGATAATTATGTTTCAGTTTGAAGAAATATGCTATAATAAAATTATGGGGTGTTCGTTCGTTCCATAGAATGGAAATATGTCACAAAGTTTAACAAGTTTTTTAATATAGATCCACAGAATATTGTGATAAGTGTTTCAGTGTGAACAGGTATGGTATAATAAATTATGGGGTTCATCTATTTTATGTATACTTTCATCATATTTTGCTTTGGTTTTCATACTTTCATAATTCAGAGTCCATTTTCGAGGGGTACTTTTGCTAGTATATATATATATATATATATACACATATATATATATATATATATATGTATGTTTATACATAAACTTATATATATATATTTATATATATATTTACATATTTATATATATATATATTTTAAATATATATATATTTATATATACATATATATATTTATATATACATATATATATATATTATAAATATATGTATGTACACGTGTATGTATGTATATATATATATATATATATATATATATATATATATATATATATATACTAGCAAAAGTACCCCTCGTTGACTGGTTAACAAAACAGGCTACAGAAAATGGACTCTGATTTATGAAAGTATGATAGGTTATGAAAAGGAAGGGTTGTAAAGAGATAGCTCCGAATTTGGGGGTATAAAAACCAAAGCAAAATATGATGAAAGTAAAAATAAACTAGATAAACCCCATAATTTATTATACCATACCTGTTCACACTGAAACACTTATCACAATATTCTGTGGATCTATATTAAAAAACCTTATTAAACTTTGTGACATATTTCCATTCTATAGAGGTCAGGCGCAAACGAACACCCCATAATTTTATTATACCATATTTCTTCAAACTGAAACATAATTATCAAAGTATACTAACGCAGATAGATGTGAAAAATCTTTATTAAAGTTTGTGCCTATTTCCATTCTATGGAGGCCAGGCGCGAACGCAGACCCCACAATTTTATTATACCATCACTATTTAAGTTAAAACATACTTTTCAAAGTATTATTATGTACATTTATATCAAAAACACTTGTAAACGTTTTTTTTTAATTTCTTATTTCCATACTCTGTGGATCAGGCGCGAACACAGACCCCACAATTTTAATGAACCACCGTTCTGCCAAATCAAACATACCCATTCCCGTGTCTCGATACATCTTCTATCATAATATATATTCAGTTTTTTAAAATAATCAATCATATAGTAGCCTATTCGTGACCCCCCCACACACATTCAGCTTTATATTATATATATATATATATATATATATATATATATATATATATATATATATATATATATATATATATATATGCACACAAATGCATACATATATAATATGTAAATTTCGATGTTATTTTTAGTGTTAAAAGCATTTAAAACGATGTTTAATAAATTCTCTTTTGATATTTCGGGAACTCCACTCATTTATTAAAGAATCCATTTGAAAATAATCAATATTTTTCAGTAATTTTAACAATTTCACTACACACACACACACACACACACACACACACACACACACACACATATATATATATATATATATATATATATATATATATATATACATTTTTTTGTTTACAAAAAGGTTTTAGATGAGACAAGTCAGTTGTTCCGTCGGTATAAAACCCGATAATTAGGGCCATTTTAGATACCCATATCAAGCTCTCGTCAGCCAATACTTATACATATATATATATATATATATATATATATATATATATATATATATATATATATATATATATATATATATAGGGTGTATTTCGTGTAGCTAAATATTATTTGCTACATATGTGTATATGCAACTTCTGAAATCAAATTCTTAAATTTATATATAGACACACACACACACACACACACACACACACATATATATATATACATATATATATATATATATTAAATGTCAACGCATGCTTCTAGAATCACAATTTCAAGGTTAGATGGTTTTTTCGAAAGATGAAACGTTGTTGCTTTTTTATATTTAAGTTATCATATTTCAAGGAATCTTACGATCTCGTTTACAAAAAAGCACCGAAATAAAAAGAAAAAGAAAAGAGGTTGGAAAAACTTGAAATCTGAATATTGGTCTTGCTACATTGCTTGTAGCAATGTTTTAAATTCCCGAATTCGAAATCCCCATTGTTGTAAGTAATTAGCGCTGCCTAACCACGCATGACCTTAAAATAGAAGGCTAGACTATATATATATATATATATATATATATATATATATATATATATATATATATATATATATATATATATATATATATATATATATAATTTAAAGGAGATTAGAACAATAGTCTAAAGAGCTAAGTGTATTTTAATGTAACAGTGAAATTACTAGTTTAATTAAAATACAGGAAATAGAAAGTGCTCGTTGTAATTTAGATATGTAATAAGCTCGATAGTTAAATGTCCTAGAGCTAATTCAATATTAAGTAATGTGATTTATAATTTAAAAATTAAAAAAAAAATTTTAAATTTAAAAATCAGATTTTAATTAAATTAAAAATCAGTTTCATAAGAAGGAACAACAACAAAATCAATTATCTGTACGATCGTTTCGGAAATCCGTGCTTTTTATTGTGGTATACATGAAGTTATGTAGAACAATTATATATAGTGTTTTTGGTAAGCACGGTCTCCTCATCAGCAAATTTAGGAGGATTTTTATTGAATTTGAAAGAGACCATAAAGAAACCTAGCATTAAAAGTAAGGCAGATGAATCTGAAAAAATTGAAATAAAAGGTTTGGATTTAAAATTTATAAGAAAATTAATATGGGTTAGAGATAGAAATGAGTAGAAAAAAAAATATTTTTGAATTTACATAATAAATTTGATTTAAAAATATATAGAGATAGTCACCTTTTAGTTTTTCTTTTTTTGAAATCAGGAACTGTGTTTAAAGTAGTCATTTAGATGTTTGCTATAGCTTTTTATTTTATTGAATGATGAATATATTATATATATATATATATATATATATATATACATATATATATATATATATATATATATATATATATATATATATATAATTTTCGCAGCCAGAATTTATGTATATAAGTCTAATAGAAGAATACAGTGCTTTCATTTCGTAATTTTTTAACAACATTTTTTAACATTTTTTTAAACATATTTTTAACAACATTTTTTTTAACAATACAATTAACAATATTTTTTTAACAGCGAGTTTTCGCGTCTCTTTCGTACATTAACGTAATATGGCTAATATATTCGATAAGCAACCATCTTATATATATATATATATATATATATATATATAAAATAAAAATTACAATTAAATTTACCAAAATGATCCAAGATGGTAAACTTAAATATATCTATTAAATAATACATACATACATATATATAATACACACAGACACACACACAGACACACACACACACACACACACACACACACACACACACACACACACACACACACACACACACACACACACACACACACACATATATATATATAAATAAAAATTACAATTAAATTTACCAAGATGATCTAAGATGGTAAAATTAAAGTATATTATAAATATTAAAGAATTAATATTTATAAAATTATCTCAGCCAGATGTAAAAGCTCGATAAAACCAAATAGGAAATAGAGCTTATAATACGAGCAAACAGTTAATTAAACATGTTAAAAATCACTTTGAAATGAGTTAAAAACATATTTAATCTGAAAAGGAAACACTAGATAAGCGGATAGTCCTTAATCCGCGGAGTTTCGAAGAAATACTTCGCTTCTCATCACAGGGTAGGAATTAGCAAAATGCGGGATCGGATTTTTGCATGCAAAAGAATTTGTTGAAACAACAAGTAAGTCAGAGATCTTACTTGAAAACAAAAAAGTGAAGCATAGGGAATATGGTGAAGAAAAAGGTGATTGCACGTGAATGGATAGTCTGGTGGAAGATAAATAATCCATGATGGTAAAATCCAAATGTAAAACTTCAAAAAGTTAAAAGAATATATATATATATATATATATATATATATATATATATATATATATATATATATATAAGAAAGTTAAGTCCTACCTTCTTATGGTGATTTCCTTCTCATCAGAGGATAGGAATTTGCAAAATGCAGGATGGGATTTTGCATACAAAAGTATTTTTATTATATATATATATATATATATATATATATATATATATATATATATAATTTGCGCTTTTTTCCAAGGAACTCTGCCTTTTGGATTATTTTGGACCATTCGGAATTTACCCATTGGATTGAAATTTTAAATTCGACCGTGTTGGATTTTACCATTTTTGGATTTTTACCCTTCACCGGACTATCCATTCATGTGAAATCTTTTTATCATTTTTCTTTTGCCTCCTGTTCCCCTTACCTCACCCCTTTTTTTTAACCAAGTAAGATCTGTGACTTACTTGTAGTTTCATTAAATACTTTTATATGCAAAATCCGATCCTGCATTTTGCTAATTCCTGCCCTCTGATGAGAAGGAGAGTATGTCTTCGAAACTCCGCGGATTAAGGACTATCCACTTATCTTGTGTTTCCTTTTTTAAAATTAAATATGTTTTTAACTCTTTTTCAAGACGTCTTTTAACATGTTTTATTAATCATTTGTTCATATATATATATATATATATATATATATATATATATATATATATATATATATATATATATAATAAACACATACAATATTTTTCATAGGTCATCAGTTCGGCTAGACAAACAAAAACCGATCGCCCAAACGAAAGTCGGAGCTTCTAACCGTTGTGCTATACGGTTGCTACCAAGGGGGTAATGAATTAACGAGGTTTTGACATGGTCCAAATACCTAAGCTCAATTTATTTACGCAGAGAGCATAGCTTCACACTCTAATGGTAATTTGTACATCACTTCCCAATATGCTGAACCTAACATTGGGAGCATTATATATGATAGGTTATGAAAATGTATCCATAGTTCCATAATTTATCGACACGGAGGCGTCCACGTTACATCCCCGTAGGCTTAGAGCCAGATTATTGCTTACGGGGCTGAAATACGAGAGCTTCCGCGTCGTAATAGAACGAAGTTGGGTACTCCACCAAACTAGATAAATTCTTGTTATTGAATCCAGGAAGACTAAGAAACCAAAATAAAAGATATTCTGCAACAATGGTTAATTGGGGAGAAGGAAATTATGTTCTCAATTTCTTTATTAACTAAGTGTTTGAGAGAACATTCGAATATCTATGTATCTCATAGAGATTTAAAGTGTTAGCCCCAGATTGTGGGCCCCTTGATTTCTGAGAACTTTGACTCAAGTAAACTAAAACACAAACAATATACATGTATGTATAAACCGTAGTTTAAAAATTGGTCATCCAAATTATATATATATATATATATATATACATATATATATATATATATATATATATATATATATATATATATATATATATATATATATATATATATATGTGTGTTATTTGTTTTTGATTTTGCGATACGTTTTGAATGAATTCAAATATTTACGAAAGTGCATTTTTACCTAAATGCGAGTTGGGAATAGTTTTCCCTTTAACCAACACATAGGGAGCGGCATAATTTTTTTTTTTTTTAAATACAATTATCCACTGACACGTGTTTCGTCGTCTATGACTCCTCAAAGTGGCTGAATCTAGCGTGTTTATGTGCGTGCGTATATATGTATATCCTTGCGTATATTTATGTGTGTGTGTGTGTGTGTGTGTGTGTGCGCGCGTATATATATAATCTTTTGGTTTTAATTCTCTGATCATTGTGTTTTTCCTGGGGATGGGTCATTCTACCGGATGCCAAACATTCTCCCATTAGTTTTGTTACTCCAACCGAGAGATCTTTTAAAGATTCTAGCCGTTCCTGTAAATGCTATTGTTTGTATTTCTTTTGCGCTTGGTTCACCGGGTATATTCGCCAGATAGTTTTTTGAAGTTCTTTTTCATTAGTCCGGTTGCTCCTATAATGACTGATATGATTGCTACCTTCTTAAGATTCCAGTTTCTTTTCATGTTGTACATAAGTCGTTGGTATTTTGTTATTTTCTCCCTCTCTGCTCTGTTAAGGCCGGCATTATTAGGGATGCTTACTTCAACTAGAGTTGCCAATGTCCCCTTCTTGTCCCATATATAAGGCTTAATAGTCCCATTTTCTAGGTATGTAGCTGTAGGAATTGCGTAGTCATAGTGGATGGTGTGTGACTTATTTCCAACTGTTGTTTCTGGTAAACATCTTCCCAGGATTTGCTATTACATGGGATATTCAAGTTCTTACAGATTCTCCAGTGGATATATTTCCACACTCCGTTGTGTCGCATTGTATAATAGCCGTCCCCCAACAGGACTTTTCAGCTGGATGTCTGGTAGCTCACACTCCCTACTTCTGTGTGGCAGAACCTGCACTTGTTGTTATTGCTGAGACCACTCAACTTTTATATATATATATATATATATATATATATATATATATATATATATATATATATATATATATACGTAAGTGAACGTGTCTTTGTGTCTGTCTGTCTGTGTGTATTTCCCTATGCAATAACTCTGTCAATTTTCAGTCTACAGACTCACAATTTGATATACAGGGTACTGAGATTTGGAAAAATCTATGTGATCAGTTTTCGGACAGAAATTTGGCTGTTAAGGGGTCAAAGTTCAACGATTTGACTTTTGAGAACTCTACCAAACTCCTCCGAAAATTTTGGGTCTAAACACCTGAAATTTTAGATATAGGTTCCTTGGACATGGATCTAACTTAATAACTTGATTTGAGCCCAAAACAATAAATTTTTAGGGGTCATAATAAGATAATAAGGGTCAAATTTAAAAAAGATTGACCTTTTTTTTTTTTTTTTTGCTCAGCAACGCCGGGCACCCATGCTAGTACATTTATAAAAGTGAACATGTCGGTGTGTGTGTGTGTGTGTGTGTGTCTATGTACATTTCCCCAAGCAATAACTCTGTCAATTTTCAGTCTACAGACTCGAAATTTGATTTCGAGGGTACTGACATTTGGGAAAATCTTTGTAATCCGTTTCCGGTAAGAAATTTGGCTGTTAAGGGGTCAAAGTTCAGCGATTTGACGTTTGAAAACTCTACCAAACTTCTCCGCCAATTTTGTGTCTAAACACTTGAGATTTTAGATATAGGTTCCTTGGACATGGATCTAACTTAATAACTTAATTTGAGCCCAAAACAATAAATTTTAAGGGGTCATAATAGGGGTCAAATTAAAACAAAAATTTACCTCTGCAGTCTCTACCAAATTACTAAAAAAATTTCAGGTTTAAACATTTGAAAATTTACATAAAGGGTATTCAGAGATAGGGCAAGCTTTTTAATCGGTTTCGGTGGAAAATTTGAGCTATCAATATATAAATGCATATATGTATATTTGCATGTCTGCCTAAAACTTTCGACAAAGGCGACGGATTTTCACAAGATCAGTATCGTTTGAAGCTCGACCTTTCAGACGAAAAATACAGAAAAATTGGCTAAAACATTAATTTCTTCACCCTCAACTGGACACTTTTCTACAGGCAAAGGGTCGCTTTTTTCGCCGATATTTTCGAAAGTCATTCCCTCTTTTCTAGCCTTATTTAAAACCTACGTCACTCCCGGTTTGACGGTGGTCGTAACAGCAAAGACATCACGTTTTTCCATCGTTCTTTTCCTCCTTCATGGTACGGGTTTGAGCCTGTCTTCCTACTATCACTTTTTTTTTTTTTGCTCAACATACACCTCCAAACAACCGGGCAACGCTGGGCTGAAATGCTGGTATATATATGTATGTGTGTGTGTGTTTGTGTGTGTGTATATACTAATATAATTATTATTAAATTATAATTATTCATTGACATCTACAAACATTCATATTTAATGTTTACGCAATTATCCGTGTATTGTAACAGTTCCTGCCGGTCATGAGATTTGAAAGCAGCCAGGAAGCTACGCTTTGCTCCATTTGCCGAGCCTCTACCTCAGGGCCGTCAAACAATTGCCACAGAAGGAGATGAAAGAAATTTCGAATGGTTCTTTAGAAAGAGATCTATCGTGATGGTAAACAGCTCAACACGTAAGGTGGAGCTGAGATATATGAGAAAATATATTATCAATGCAAGAATATGCATTGCACATATAGCTTTATTTATTAATTCAATAATAAAGATACGTGTTTCTTTGTCCCTCTCTCTTTCTCTCTTTGTCTGTCTGTCTGTCTGTCTGTCGGTCTCTCTCTCTCTCTCTCTCTCTCTCTCTCTATATATATATATATATATGAATAAAATAAAGCAAGATATAAATGATGCTTTAGACGTTATGTGAATAAAAAGGAAAAACCTAAAAGAGTAAAAACAAAATTAAATCAACGTTTCGTCCCCATTTCAAGGGACATCATCAGTACTTCTAGGCGAGGATGTACAGGAAGACGTCATATCACATGCGAAAGAGGAGAAGTTTAGTTCCAGAACAGAAAGAGAACTAAACTTCTCCTCTTTCGCATGTGATATGACGTCTTCCTGTACATCCTCGCCTAGAAGTACTGATGATGTCCCTTGAAATGGGGACGAACGTTGATTTAATTTTGTTTTTACTCTTTTAGGTTTTTCCTTTTTATTCACATATATATATATATTATTATTATTATTAATGTTATTATTATTTACCATAATAATTATTAAATACTTACAGACACCAGTGTTTCATAGTTTCTGGAATCATCAGTGCAGGGTGTCACGATTAACGCCAGCCGAGAGATCCGAACCCCGAAAACGGAAGTCATGCCTGGCTTCATTAGTAAGGACCTGAACCATTCCGCTATCGTAAACCGCGAGAGATACAGGTGAAATTTAACATTTATTCTCATTAAATGCTTTTAACGTAAGTCAGAGTGATTTAATCATTATATAACGATCTGCGCGTATGAGCTAAGTTGACCGACTTTATTAAAACTGAAAGTGCTCAACGATAAGAAACGCGTCTCTTAAAGGGGCTGTCATAATTTATTTACTATAATAATTATTAAATAACTACAGACACTAGTATTTCATCATTTCGGGAATCATCAGTGAAGGGTGTCACGATTAACGCCATATAACGCTATATATATATATATATATATATATATATATATATATATATATATATATATATAGTGGAAATGGTAATTAATAAAAACTGAAGAAAGTGCTCAATACTGTTGCAGAGCAAATATGCGTTTTATTTTTATTACAGTATCTTTTTGTTAAGTTACATTATTGTTTCGGCTACCCGGCCGTTTTTTTTTTTTTGCCGTCTGTAGCTTCCTCAGACTTAAGCTACAGACGGCAAAAAAAAAAAAAAACGGCCGGGTAGCTGAAACAATAATGTAACTTAACAGAAAGATACGGTAATAAAAAATAAAACGTATATATATATATATATATATATATATATATATATATATATATATATATATATATATATATAGTGTGTGTGTGTGTGTGTGTGTGTCAGGAGGCGATGAAAAGATTCCAATAAAGTGCACGATCGTGGATGTGAGAGCTGAAGATACAATATTTATTACGACACTATATATACATATTTCAAGGTCGTACCAGTGGTTTCACTGCGCTTAATCAACCATAAGAGGTTGGAAAGAGTCAGCGCAAATTCATCAGAGACATTGAAAAACTGAAACAAAACAAAGTAAACAAACAGAGAAAAAACATTAAACGAGCGTTTAAGACTCAGAATTTCAAATTTTAAAATAGAACTTATTAATCGACGCCAATAGATTCTGATTATGGAAGGAAGAAAGCGCGTGTATGTATATGTGTATGAGTGTGTGTATGTGTTAGCGAGAAAGA
This sequence comes from Euprymna scolopes, assembly GCF_053919585.1. NCBI lineage: Eukaryota > Metazoa > Mollusca > Cephalopoda > Sepiida > Sepiolidae > Euprymna > Euprymna scolopes. The sequence continues at coordinate 84,089,644 of NC_136514.1, forward strand.
GAGGGGGAGAGAGAGAAAGAAAGAGAGAGAGAGTGTATGTGTGTGTGTATATATGTGTATGTGTGTGCGCCCACGCATGTGTATATATGTATATTTAGGGGGGGGTGTTTTGACAAACCTCCCTGAAAAATAAATGTCCTGTTAAACGACCACATAACCCCATACCCCATATAAAAAATGTACAACAATTACCGGCAATAAATATATAATGAAATAAAGCATTAATATATTAATTTAAATTAAAATGGTAAGGATATAATTTAAATAAATATAAAATAAAACTTTTAAAGAATTATTTAAAAAATAATAAAAAAATTGTTTTTTTTTAATAATAGAATCAACGTGAAGGGAGAAATTTATATATATAGAGTCTGATTACTAAACGAATGTGTGTATGAT
>NC_136514.1:84105042-84202542 GCF_053919585.1 Euprymna scolopes
CCGTTAATATTTTTTTTTCTATTTTAGTATATTTATCATACATGTTTTTTATATAAATAAAATATATATGTGTGTGCATCTTTATATATATATATATATATATATATATATATATATATATATATATATATATATACACACATATATATTATATGTATATAAATATATATATATATACACATATATATATTATATGTATATGAATATATGTATATATATATATATATATATATATATATATATATATATTTGTTTTCAAAATATAATTTTTATATTTTACAAATTATATTTTAAAAACAATATGTATACTGCTCCCCATATGGGGGTACCAAGTTATTCTCAACTCACATTTAGGTACAAATGCACTTTCGTAAATGATTGAATTTATTCAAACGAATCGCAAAAACAAAAATAAATAGCATTTATACATACATACATACATACATACATACATACATACACACACACACACACACACATATATATATATATATATATATATATATATATATATATATATATATATATATATATATATGTAGATGGGTAGATATAGATAGATATATATATATATATGCATGTGCTTTTTAGTGAAATATGTCATTTTCTAAAACCTACCGTGTTTTTTTGGAATTCGGCAATATGCAGTTAGAAAAACATGCGTACACATATTAATCCAATATTTAAATATTAAGTTTATATGTACAGATGTTTTTCGTCTTGAAAGTTACATCAGTTTACCCTTCTAAATAAATATACCATCCTAACAGATTAATGCTCATAAATTTAAGTGTTAATTATCACGACCATAAGTTTTAATTAAAGTTAACCCTGACTTACCTTGAAGATATTATCTTCCTCATATCAGGCATAAAACTGGCTACATTAATTCTCTCTTCGTTCGCCATGTTATTTTTATATATCGGCTTTGACGAAAACAAAGCGCCAAAATGGCGTCTGTCGACACAATATGGCTACCCTCATTCATTACTGTTGATGTAGAATGCGGATAAATGAAAACATTGAAAAATAGTTTGTATTGGCGCGGGAATAGTCAAGTATATAGAAACGTTCATTTATATATATATATATATATATATATATATATATATATGTATGTATATATATATATATATATATATATATGCGTAGACGTTCAGTCATGAATTATACGTACATATATTTTATCCATATCTGTAAATATATATATATATATATATATATATATATATATATATATATATATATATATATATATATTTTACACTTGTATATTTTTATATATGCGTCATTTAGAATGTAAATAGCTATATATATACATACATATATATATACATAAATAATCTTTTTATTATTTCTTTAAGTAGAAGGAGACATTATATATATATATATATATATATATATATATATATATATTTGTTTTGTTTCTTGTTCTGAGAGAGTTGAGTTGGATCACTTGATGGGCAGGAGTGTTAAAAAAACTGAAAGAGATCAAACAAGTCAAAAAATAAAAAGAAATGCAGAGAAAATAGTAGTAGAATTAGGAATACCATCCTTGTTAATATTATTAGTAGTAGTTGTAATAATATTATTAGTAGTATTAGTAGCAGCAGCATTGGTAGTAGTAGTAGTAGTAGTAGTAGTAGAGAGAGAGGAGAAGAAGAAGGTAACGAAAATGACACATTGGTCGGAGGGTAGGGCTAAAAAAAAAAAAAATGAAACCAAAAAAATAATCTTTTAAAGGTTTTTTTTTTTTGTTGGTTTTTAAGGACATTCTAGTAAAAAAAAAAAAATGAAAAAAAGAAATCGTCTGAACCACTTAAATGGAAGTGTTTGCAGCCATGGCTAAGTGGAAATGATGGGGGGGGGGAAATATGAGTACAAACGCACACAAGTGTGTATAAGTTAATAAACCTATACATAAAAGAGACGCACCCGCACACGCACACACGTGCGCACGCACACGCACACATAGATATATATGTACACGTATATATAATGTAAAATATACTTATGGCAAGTCAGCTACACATAATAGTTTGTGTTTCATTTCCGTAGGAAATTATCAGACTAAATGCATTTAGGTGATTTCCGGCCCAGCTCATTTGCCATAAGTACGTATATTATTCATAGTACTTATAAGATCTCGCAGTACCAATTTATATATATATATATATATATATATATATATATATATATATATATATATATATATATATACACTTCAGAATAGTGTAATACACTAGATCTACTGGTATGGAAATCCAGTGATTATTGGCCTTACAAAGTACTATGTGCTGTAATATTTTATAAAGACAATCCCAGCTAAATAAAATATTGCTCAATATTCCAGACAAAGCAAATAAATCCTAAATTATTAATTTAAATTCCCTGACGTGAAATGGTTAAGTTTATTTCCTTAGACATTGAAAACCTCTACGTTAAGGAGATACACTTTTTGAATTGTATTCTTTGTCATTTAATAAAAATTCTACATTAAACGAAACCATTTTACGTCATAGTAATAAAATTACTAATTTATGATATATATATATATATATATATATATATATATATATATATATATATATCATAAATTAGTAATAAAAAAATTAAAAAATGTATAACAAAGATAAATAAATCAACAGTAGTACTATATATACAATATATATAATAAAATATGCGGCGTAGTCACGTTGACACACCGGTTCTCGTCAGATCTCCGAAGTAACACAACGTTGAGCCTGACTAGTATCAGATTGGTGACTGTTTGGGAATTATATATATATATATATATATATATATATATATATATATATATATATATATATATATATATATATATATATATATATATATATACACTCGGATGCCGTAGATTCCTACCCTTTCATTGTAGTTATTCTTATTGCATCTATTTTCTTTATCTATGCCCCCTAAAAAGATGATGTAATTAATTTTAAATATATTTTCTTTGTATTTGTTAAATAACAACATTATCTCAAATTAGATTAATATTTTCAAATGCCTTTTCCTCTGAGGAGATGAGCCTACATCGAAAATCCGTGGATTAAGGAAATAATCTTGATTATATTCTTAATTCAAACAATAAATTCTGTTATGAAAACTGATGTCTTTCTAACTGAAATTCAAACAAAAAAACACACTACATATATATATATATATATATATATATATATATATATTTGTAGTCATCGACATACAGTCCTGTTTTGTTGTACCACTACTCATCAGTGCCGCAAGACTAGCATCTCTCCCAAGCCAAGGATTGAACCTAGAACTGTCGTGTTGACAGTCGGCAGTTCTCCCACTCAACCATGGAATCGACGCCCGTAAATAACTCATCGAAATGTCTATTTAAATAGACACCCGCCAACACTTATATATATATATATATATATAGACACCCGCCACCAGTATATATATATATATATATATATATATATATATATATATATATATATATGTTTATATATGTATATATATATATTTTGTCCAAATGAAATAAAACTTTGGTCATAACTAGTTCATTATATTCAAAACATCACATCAAAACACTAGAGTCTTTGGCCTTTTTTTCTCCGTTCTACAGCATATGTTCTAGATGGCCTCCATTTAGGTTTTTTTTTTTTTTTTTTTTGCGGGGGGGGGGTCCCCCTGTATATATATATATATATATATATATATATATATATATATATATATCTTCTCTTCTCTTCTCTTCTATCTTCTTCTATTCTCTCTCTATATAAATAAAATGAACTCATTTTTTTCCGTCTGATTTTGACATTAATAGGATTAAAAATAAAGATATTTCATGCAAATATAATATGTACAAACGGCAGAACAATATCTGAGGTGTGTTATAAGCTTATTATTTCTCAAATTCCTCGATAATCTTAGATTTCTATACTTTTTCTGCTGAGAAGTCACGGCCAAAATCGGTTAAGATCAATGGAAGTGGTAAAATATTTTCTCTCTAATAAATTCCTCCTCCCCCTGCCAACACTTTACACCGTTTGGGGATCGTTCACAAGGAACAGTTGAGAAGAGAACACCGGTTTGGCTTCGTAGTTCTTTCATGTGAAGTTATTTAAAATCACAAAACTGAGCTGCAGTGCTATGTGGCGTAGTGGTTAGCGTGCTGGACAATTCACATTATATTTTCACGTTCGCGCCGACCTACCGTAGTCGTTTTTTTTTTGTTTTTTTTTTCTAAACAACTGGAATGGACTTTTCTTGGTGGCCGAACTGTTAACGTTGCAGATGGTTTGTTTTTTTTCACACTTTATTTTCCTACTTTTACTCATGACTCCGGGTTTGATCCTTCCTACTTACCTACCATAACATTTTTTAAAACTCCCCCCCACGTCCCGGAAACAAACACTCGGGCAACACCGGGTACCCCCGCTAGTATATTTATATATTGTTTTATACCATCTTTATTTATACCATCTCTTTGCTTATTGAATATGTATTTTACCCCGTTATGCAATCCTCTACCTTTCTGTCTTCCCTCCATATTGCCACCATTCTCCATATTATATTACCCTTCCCCATTTCTCATATCTCTAAGTCTTATAATTCTAAATTTCTCCGAAGTTCACAGTACGACTGTAATCAATCTATATTAGTTTAATCACCACCATTGAGAGAAAAGGCCTGCTACCTGTAAAATGATGTCACGCATAGTAGGCAAAACAAGTGAGAGCGGTTAAGCGGTCAGACTGTAGATAATGAATGACAGTTTTTGAAATAGGATGAAAAACTTTGTCTTAATGTATTGAAAAAATAAAAAAAAACTAACACGATTTATAATTGGATTTAACTTTATTCAATATTAATAAAGAAAAAAGATGGAAAAGACTGAATTAATTCAAAAAGAAAAGTTGTACCGTGCCCCTGCATTAAAAGATAAACATCGCAATTTATGTAATATTCAAAAGGCAAAAATTCATTTATTATTTTTATCGTGAATATTTTGTGAATTTTTTTTTGCGTATTTAAAAAAAAAACAAACAAAAAATCAAGCTATATATTCTCTCTCTTTCTCTCTCTCTCTCTCTCTCTCTCTCTCACACACACACACACACACACACACACACACACACATATATATATATATATATATACTTGCAAAAGTACACGTCGTTGACTGGATTCAAAAATAGCTTACAGAAAATGGACTCTGATTCATGAAAGTATGATAGGTTATGAAAAGGAAGGGTTGTAAAGAGATAGCTTCGAATTTGGGCCTATCAAAACCAAAGAAAATATGATGAAAGTAAAAATAAAATAGATAAACCCCATAATTTATTATACCATACCTGGTCATACTGAAACACTTATCACAATATTCTGTGGATCTATATTAAAAAACCTTGTTAAACTTTGTGACATATTTGCATTCTAGGGAGGTCAGGCGCCAACGAACACCCCATAATTTTATTATACCATATTTCTTCAAACTGAAACATAATTATCAAAGTATACTTACGCAGATAGATATGAAAAGTCTTTATTAAAGTTTGTGCCAATTTTCATTCTATGGAGGCCAGGCGCGAACGAAGACCCCACAATTTATTATACAATCCCTATTTAAGTTAAAACATACTTATCAAAGTATTCTTATGTACATCTGTATCAAAAACACTTGTAAACGTTTTTCTTTTTAATTTAAAATTTTTTTATTTCCATACTTGTGGACCAGGCGCGAACGCAGATCCCACAATTTTAATGAACCACCGTTCTGCCAGATCAAACATACCCATTCCTGTGTCTCGATACATCTTCTATCATTGTATGTGATCAGTTTTTTTTAAAATAGTCATCCATATAGTAGCCTATTCGTGACCAGATACACCCCCTCCCCACACACACATTCAGCTTTATATTATAGATATAGATGTTATTTGTTTTTGTTTTTGCGGTACGAATTTAATGAATCAAATTATTTACGAAAGTGCATTTTTACCTAAATCCGAGTTGAGAATGAATTTCCCTGTTATCAATCTGGTACCCCCATATGGTGAGCGGATATATATTGTTTTTTAAAATATAATTATCCACTGACACGTGTTTCGTCTTGTACGACGAGTGGCTGAATCTAGCGAGATACGAAATCTCGCTAGATTCAGCCATTCTGATGAGTCGTAGACGACAAAGCACATGTCAGTGGATAATTATATTTATATATATATATATATATATATATATATATATATATATATATATATATATTTGGCCCCCCACAAAAGGAGGGTGAACCTGTAAGTTCACCCTTGTCCGTTCGTCCGTTCGTCCGTTCGTTCGTCTCTCCGCACTTTTCTCAATAACTACGCTTTGGAATTTTTCGAAATTTAGCACAAACATTAAACATGATTGAAGTAAAGATATTACAGCACAGCTTTTCCAGATTTAAAATGGCTAAAATTTACCCTTTTGTGCTTATTAAAAAATTGATACCTTGGATTTTTATAAAAAAACTTTCTGAAAAAGTTGTAACTAACTGATTTCTATATAATTTTGTTTGTCTATACTTCGCGATAACTATTGGGTGTGCCCCAGGGGCTCTTTTAGGACTAATAAAAACTCTCCGTTTTTGGAACTATTTTACCATATTTCTCCAAAATTTTCTGCGTATGTCTATTTAGTAGTTTTTCATGGTGCTGAACTCAATTTTTAATATGTTATGGCCTTGGGGACTTTCGGGGCTAAATTATGTGAGGGGGCAAATTATGAACTTAGTCATTTTTTTTTTGTGTGGTGCAGCACTCAAATTCACATATGTTAAAGCCGTTTTTTCATTTTCACCAGGATTTGACGTGCCCTTGGAGTCTTTTGATTCTAGGTTGCGCGGGGGGGGGGTCAAATGCTGAACTTAGTCATTTTTTATGCCCCATTCACTGTGCATTCACGGGGGACCATGCATGCTTCACTTGTTATTTTTTTTAAAATCAAAACTGTATAATATATAAGAATCGATAGAAAATTTGACTCTAGTATATACGAAATCTGGATAAATTAAAATATCATATTTAAGCGTATTTACGGACGTCACCTGCTAGCTTAGATAAATACTTTTGCAGTTTTAACAAAAGAGCTACAACAATATCAGGGCGTTTCCATTTATGCTGAACATCTACAGAATGCTAACATTAATAGATTATATATAAAAGAGTCCACTGTGGAATTTCCACAGGTCCCTCTAATTATTATGATTGTTAATAATAATTATATTTTTTGTTGCTCGCTAGAAGTTATCAAACAGATTTCTCTTTGAGAATAGCCTGTGATGTTCACTAGGATATGAGTGGCAACAAGTCTCCCCAGATTTCTGGTACTCTCCACCTCTTTTGATAAACTTTGCAAATAATTTTGCGATATCGAAACAGCCGCTTACCATTGATTTCTCATTGGCAGAGCTCTTTTTGCATTAATCCAGTGGCAGCTTGGTTATTACTTTCCAACCTCGGTTTTTCTATTCTCCTTGACCCTTTGGCTACTTGATGCAATGCCAGTCGTTCTGACGCCAGTTTTTTGGCTGTCAAAGGATCAAAGTTCTACTATTTGATCTTTTAAAACTCTACCAAACTCTTACGCCAATGTTGGCTCTAAACACGTGAAATTTAAGATGTAGGTTACTTGGACATGGATCAAACATTTTAATTTGAGTTGAGCCCAAAACAATAAATGTTAATGGGTCAAAATTGGGGTCAAAGTTAACAAAAAATTGACCTCTGCTGTCCCTATCAAATTACTCAGCTAATTTTTGGTCTAAACATTTGAAATTTTACATAATGTGTATTCAGACTTAGGGCAAACTTTTTAATTGGTTTTTGGCCAAAAATGTGGCTGCGAAGGGGTCAAATTTCAAAAGATTTTACCTTTACGGGTTCTAGCAAACTATTCAACCAACTTTGAATCTAAACATTTGAAATTTTGCATAAAGGGTATTCAGACATGCAGCAAGGTTTTTAATCAGTTTTGGGGCGAGAATTTGCCTGCCAAAAGGTCAAAGTTGAAAGAGTTATCCTTTACAGACTCTACCAAACTCCTCCGCCAATTTTGGGTCTAATCACTTGAAATTTTAGATGAAATTTACCTGGACATGAGTAAAACTTTCTAATATATAGAGTAGAGTGGGCTCTCTTAAGCTGTAGTAGGCACCCCCGTATAGTGATTGCGTCACGATAAAAAAATACCCTTGTTGGCCCTGGCGAAGCATCAAGCATTCAGCTACCGACAAGATTTGAATTACACTGCAAACTCGTGTATTGAGATCAATCTCGGCTACGGCCGCGTTGGATGAATGGAATTTATGCACATTTCGGATACATTAAAATGTACTGTTTTGTTATATTGTTTTTATACAAGTAGATCAACTTGGCTTTGCTCGGGATAGAAAATATTAGTCATCAAGAAGAACTTAACATCCTAAAAATAGAGGGCACATTCAAACGCTATTTCAGTTCTTTTCCTTGCTTTATACGATCCTGGGCAACACCGGGTAGCCCTGATAGTCAGCCATAACACATATACTTAATTTTATTGCGAGTAGGCATAGCAAAAAGTTCAAGCGACGAAAATGTATTTAAAAAATCAAGCAACATCTTCAACATCTAAAATATAACGAATGCGATAATATCGAAATCAAATACAATGCTATAATAGACGAAAAAAGAAATATAATTTGGTACACGCCCCCATATTACAAAATGCTATAATAGACGAAAAAAAGAAATACAATTTGGTACACGCCTCCATATTACAAAATAATAAAAAACATTTCGGCAAATTCTTTTTTAATTGCATCCGAATACAGCTTACACAAAATCTTAAATAAATTAACCTAAAACCGTCGTAGAGTTGCTGTGAAAACTTAGAGCCTAATTTAAGCACATAATAGTAAAATATTAAATTAGAGCAATTAAAAAGTAAATAATAACAAAATTTAATAAAACAACAACAAAAATAACACAAAAACAAAAATATAGTTGCTAAAAATAGCAATGACGAAAATCGTAATATTAATAAAAACACTACCAATTAGGAAAAAAATATAATAGCAAAACTCCGCTACAAAATACGAGATGCTTTGAATAAGTTTCAAACTTTTTCATACGGGCACTTTTACACACATGGAAATCCTGTGTATGCTCGTCACAGTTTCTTTTATCTTCTCGATTGTCTCATAACGAAGTTTAGGAAAATGAGTTAAAGCTAAAAAAACTATACAAAATACTGTTAAAAACCCATCGAATATATGTCAGCCTATGTCACGGTAACATAAGTTTTTCTTGAGCTTAGGGAATAACCGAAAGTCACAGGAAGCAAGGTCTGGACTATAGGGAGGGTGAAGAACTTCCTTGATGCCCATTTTGATCAAATAGTCTGTGATTTTATCTGAACCTCCTTGGGACAAACTTTGCGTAAATCTTCCGCATATTCAGTTCCTCGTAAATAATTTGCCCACACTGACATCAAACTGTGCACTTATTTTCACTAAAGACACACGACGGTCCTTATCCATGAAATTCTTTATTTGGCCAATCAATCATGTTCATATTTCTTTACTTCTCCCACACCTCTCATTATCGCTTACACACTACATGTCTTTCTTGCATCTCTTATGCCACTGCCTGGTTAAATGTATGTATGTATGTATGTATGTATGTCTGCTTAAATACACACACACACATTATATGTATGTGTGTGCTGGGGTGGAGAGGGCACCCATAAGCCGTGGTGAAGGCAACCTTCCTTGGAGAAGAAAATCTCTGATTTAAAAAAACCATAAAGCGGGAGACCAGTATCCGCATTAAGCTGGTCTGCAGTTCAATTTGTTGCTGGCTATCTTGCTCTTGCTTGTTGCTGGATCTCAACATTTTGAACATAGAGAGAGACTTAGCTGTCGTACAAAGCTAAGACTCTGTAAAATCATCTGTGTATAGGTACTCTCTCAGGCATTTGTCTATAAAAATGGTCATGTGGCGATGGAATTCATTTTGGGCGTCTGACAAGACGTTACAATCATCAATCATCATGTCTGCTTAAAACTTTCGACAGAGGTGACGGATTTTCACGAGACCGATATCATTTTTAAGCTCGACTCTTCGGACGACAAATATCGAAAAATTGGCTACCAACGTTACTTCCTTCAGCCTCCAATTGGGCAGTTTTCTATAAGGAGGGTCATTTTTTTTTTTTGCGTCGCCATTTTTGCAAGTCATCGTATCGGTTGGAATGACTTTACTAATTTCAACGTTCCCAACTTCCGGTCGTGCCATGAAGTAGAGGTTAGGGTTAGGGTTTTCTTTCCTTTCTTTCCCTGCCTTCGCGGTACAGGTTCAAGCTTGTCTGCCTACTACCATGTGTTTTTTTAAATTTTTTATTTTTTTGCTAAACGCACACCTCCAAACGCCCGGGCAATGTCGGGCACCAAAGCTAGTGAAATAAATAAACAAATAAATAAACTAATGCACTAGTATAAAATCTAAGTGAAAAAGATCCAAATAAAAAAATGATCACTTCCCAACACAAAGAAAAAATAACCCATTTCCGCTAGAAAGAACAAAGAAACAAGTGAACTTATGCCTGGTAAACGCGCGCCCACTGCCTATCAATAATGGATATGTGAATAACAACAAGTCCATCAGTGGAGGAGAAATCCTTCACGACTGAGACAATTTTTATTTTTGTTCCTTTTCTCCACGTTAAAAACCGACCCTGGTGTCTAACTCTGTCCCGTGGGGAGGCATTGTAAATAGGAACAACAAGTCTGCTTGAATGACTAGAAAAACTCAGTATCACGGGAATATATAAAAACGCGAAGCAACAGCCTGACGAATCCTCGCGAACATGAAATACAGAACATTGTGTATATCTTAATTAACACGTATATTTTCTAAGGCTACTATATATCGTTGCTGGATGAGCTCGGTTAGAGTATACATTTCTGCTTATTACGAAGTGTTTTATTTGATTCACGAGGCGAACATATGGCAAACATGTGCTTAACATGCATAGAATGTATATATATATATATATGATGATTGCAACGTCTTGTCAGACGAGTGCCACTCCCTCAGACATTTAAAATCCAGGAGCCCAAATGTCTGAGGGAGTATCTATAAAAATATGATGTTACAGAGTCTTAGCTTTGTACGACAGCTAAGTCTCTCTCTCGGTTCAAAATGTTGAGATCCAGCAACAAGCAAGAGCAAGATAGCCAGCAACAAATTAAGCTACAGACCAGCTTAATGCGGGTACTGGTCTTCCGCTTTATGGTTTTTTTAAATCAGAGATTTGCTTCTCCTAGAAAGGTTGCCTTCACAACGGCTTACGGGAGCCCTCTCTACCCCAATACACATACACACACACACACACACAAATATACACGGTGCTAGTTGGCCGTTGACCCAAAAAAGAGTTCATTCGCCCTTTGGAAGGTCTTGTTTTTAATCCTTCAGGGAGACTAGCCTCCCTCCTCACCAAACAAGTCTGGTGGGGGAACCAGTTTAGTCGCCGGTGACCCGACCATGAGGCAGGTAGTACTGGGTTACATGGTACCAGTAGCATATGACATGACCTGACATATATATATGCATATATATACATACATATGTATATATATATATATATATATATATATATATATATATATATATATATATATTTGTTTACTGTTTTATGGGAAAGAATTCCAACATATATATATGCATATATATTCATATATATCCAACATATATATATCCATATATATTCATATATATCCAACATATATATATATATCCAACATATATATATATATGCATATATATTCATATATATCCATTCATATATATCCAACATATATATTCATATATATCCAACATATATATATTATGCATATATATTCATATATATTCTTGGGAAAGAATTCCAATATATATATATATATGCATATATATACATACATACATATATATATATATATATATATATATATATATATATATATATATATATATATATATATATATATATATATTTGCTTACTGTTTTATGGGAAAGAATTCCAACAAAGTGCTCGATTACAAAGAAAAGATTTTCAATATAAGAGCTTGATATTTATCTATTTAAAACTATACAGAAGTTCAAAAAACATTGGTGCCGTCGGTTTCAAGCCTAACATAAGGGGAACCAGTTAATAGTAAATAACGTTAGGCTCTCGTAAGCCATATGAGGAAAAACCAGGACCGCACACATTATCTATAATGATGTTCGTTTTTATTCAATTAATTTAACTTTCCTGTCCCTGTTTCTATACATTTTATTTTAATATAAATTTTTAAATTTTTTATTTAATATATTTTTAGTAAATATATGTTAAAATTTATTTTGTCCTATTCTGTTCCTATGTGTGCTTGTGTGTGTGTGTGTGTGTGTGTGTGTGCGTTTGTGTATGCATGTGTGTGCGTGTGTGTGTGAATTACCATTATATATATGAATTACAATGTCGTATTTTAGCGTATTTTATAACCAGGGAACGTCGGGTGGCCACTAATATCAGGTTGACAAAAAAGTTCTTGCAGTTTTGAACTCTAAAATTCAGATGAACATATCTCGGCTCCAACAAAATTTTATTGATCGAAATGAGCACGATCAGAATTATCAAACTTTTGCCGACACAAAACAAGTGTATTTATGCCAGTAACGTAAAAATCTTGCGTTCTGGTGGTGATGAAGTCGCTGAATACACGGCCGCACATTGCGAAACCGACCCTGCGGAAGTTGAACGAATTGGGCTACGAAACTCTGTCTCATCTGACATACTCGCCAGACAGCTCACCTACCGACTACCACTTTTTTTAAGCATCTCGACAACTTTCTGTGTTAGGAATGTTCCAAAAAACCTTAGCGATATCAAAAACGTATTCGGCGACTTCATCGCCACCAATTTTTGTTTGAGACAAGATATGTTCACCTGAATTTAAAAGTTAAAAACCGCAAGAACTTTTTTGTCAACCTGATATTAGTGGCCGCCCGGCATTCCCTGGTTGTAACAAATACGCTAGAATACCACATTGTACTTCATGCAGATTTCGTATTTATTATTATAAGGTCGATTCTTTGTTTATTATATCTTCGCCAATGTATAGGTGGCCCGGCGTTGCCCGGTCGTAAAATACGCTTAACTTTGACATCATAATTCATGCAGAGTAGTGAATATCAAAAGTCAAAAGAAATATGACTTACCAGCCATCAGCTAGAATCGAAACCAAATCATTTAGTGTTACAACATTATTCGTTACTGTTTGAGCTAAGTCCATATAGATAGCAAAACTATATATAGAAGATTTCGTTGCCAAAATCATTGCAAGGATGGTTGGATAGTTCTATTGTTGCAGAAAATGTTTGACTCCCGTCGCAATCCTCTAGAGTCAAATACGGCATAACATGGAGTATTGCTTTTACATCAGGGTGGAGCTCTTAACAGCATCCTTTCCTGCCTTGATAGGGTACAAAACTGACTTCAAAATCTCGTAGGCAAGCGATGACCTTTTTGCCTCCCGACTCCATCTTACTTACGGAAGAATTGTTGCGAATCTGACCCTGCACTATCGATACTTTTATAGTAAGTGTTCGACCGAGCTCCAATCTATGGTACCTCTCCGGGAAACGTTCACAACAAATACTCGCATAGCTGAAACCACTGCCAACACCTTTCCTCTTCTATCTGTGACGCAAACTAAACGAAAATTCGAGGAGCAGAGCTTCTTCCCTAGAGCTGTCCGTCTGTAGGACACACATTGTTTGCTTCCCGGCTGACTATAAAATGGTGGTTTTCAAGTCTAATGTGAATAAATTCCCATTGAGTCGTCCTTTTAGATAATCTTACCTTAAACCCCCCCCCCAAAATTCTATTCTTATTCTATTTCGCTTCGATATAAGTTCCCAAGAAACAAAAGGGGCCCTGATCTCTATTTGGTCAACATACATAGATACCTGAATGTTCAACTAAGTGTAACCTCAGCCCTTCATTCCGCAATGCATAGTTGCGCAGTGGTTCAAGTACTTGGGAGGAAAAATTCAATTATAAAAGTGACAGTCTTCTGAAGGTTTAAGGTTCAATCCTTAGTGTGGGCGACCGAAAATACAACTTTGAATGATTTAGGATCTCCATCGAGCCATGGCTGACGGAATACCATCGTGTATTAAAGAAACTGTTCCGTTCGAAATTCAGCGGAGATTACCGTGTTTGATAGAAAGATTCTCGTTCGACAAGAGAAGAAGGCTGCATGTTACATTGACCAAAACATGATGAAAATTACACTCAAAATTAGAAGAGATCCAGATAATACGATATGATTCCTTCTCACTTTATTGATTAGTTAACTGTGTTATAGTATCACTTTCTTGTGCTATCCTTGTTTTACCATATTCCAGTAAAAGAATTTATCTAGTCTAGTTGAGTATCTGACTTCTTCTTCCTCATCTTCTTCTTCTTGTATCGTAGCATGTTCATGCCGTAGATGAAGTCATGGTAAGAGTTCTCCATAGGCTTCGGTAAATTGGTTAGAGTACTTGGGAAAACCTTCAATTATAAAAGTGACAGTCTTCTGAAGGTTGAAGATTCAATCCTTAGTGTGTGCGACCGACAATAAAACTGTGAATGATCTAGGATCTCTATCCGGTCATGGCTGACGGAACAAGAGAATGCTACGCCCGTGTATTTAGAAACAATTCCGGTACGGTCAGTGTTTTCCATAGACTTCGGTATATTGATTCCTCTGAAGACATCACACGATTTTGAAGTTTACAGAATACATTGGGTTGCTATTATCTTCCCCAGTCCTTAGATCGTCTGGAACTGTGGAAGCGTGCAAGACAAGGATGTTAATCTCTCTGAGGTACATACATAGCAAATCAATTGAAAACATACAACTCTTAATATTCCCAAATTGTGACCCATGTCGTAAAGGCCAGACCAAGCATCGCTTAACTTCGGTTATTTAGCGAGAATCGGTTTGGTAAGGTGATTTCGCCAAAACACAACATCTGGCTGTTTTTTTTTCTTTTCTTATACCAGAGATAACACACGTACGTACGACACATCTTATCTAGGTCTAAACATAGGCGCAGTCCATACCCAAACTCTCTTAGCGTCCACGCTCATATCCCCACTTCACTCCAATTGAATGTAACAGCTTGTGTCTTAAAAATGCGGAGCATGCGGGGTCCCCTCTCCACGATTTAAAAATTACTCGCACCATGACTAATGTTTGTGCAAAAAAAAAAAAAAAAAAGGTCAAGGCGTGAATATTGAGAAAAGTCCTAAGGAATGAATGGACGAACTGATGAACGGGAGTGAATTGCTAGGTCCAATCCCTTCTTTGTCGGGCGACAAAAAGCATCCTAATTTGATAAAGTTCTTGGACTGGTCTGAAATGGAAGACGAACATCAGATAGATTGCCATTATTTAATGCCGAATGCAATTATTTTGGAAAAAAATATCCATGTTGCGTCCAGTAACTTTGTAGAAGGTTTTTATTCTTCAATATATATATATATATATATATATATATATATATATATATATATATATATATATATATATATATATATATATATATATATATATCATATATATATATATATATATATATATATATATATATATATATACAGGGTGTCCGTAAAGTTACTATACAGTCTTAAAAGTTACTATACAGACACCCTGTAATATATTAACAGTACAGTAAGATATTGTATTAAAATATTTATTTGTAACAAAAGAAAGAGTATTTTATGTAGAGAGGTTCGTTTGATACAAATTTCTGCACTAGCACGGCGAAGTGATTTCTTTGGGCTTCTGCCATATGCCTCAGCAACTGTAGCCAAATTTTGTTCAGTACACACACTTGGCCGACCAAAACGCGGAGCATCGGAAACTGAGCCAGTATCATCAAATTTGTCTCGAAGTTTATAAATAGCCAAACGTGTTGGAGGATCTGTATTAAAATAATGATTCCAATCACGAATTACATCCTGTGCGTTTTCTGTTTTCCAATATCGCTTCAAAATAAATTTGTGCTTTCCAAAGGTAGCTTGCGTAGCATGCTTGATTAAATAAACCTGTAAAAAAATAAATATTAACTATTAATACAAATATAATACAATAAAACAATAACACTGTATAGTAACTTTACGGACACCCTCGCGCGAAAGAGCAGGACACAAAATGTTTTAAATAATAATAATAATAATAATAATAATAATAATAATAATAATAATAATAATAGAAAATTGACAGCGTTATTTGGTAGAGAAATGTATACAAACACACATACACACACATAGACATTGTCACTTATATATATTTATATTCGTCCCTGCGCGAAAGAGCAGGACACAAAATGTTTAAAATAATAATAATAATAATAATAATAATAATAATAATAATAATAATAATAATAATAATAAAAATAATAATAATAATAATAATAATAATAATAATAATAATAATAATAATAATAATAATAGGAAAGACTTTCGCTGGCGAGGACTACTATTGACCGTAACCAGTTATACATTCCTTTTTAAATTTTCATCTCTATTTTTCTCGTTATGTACTGAATATTTGTTAATGAAACCTATATAAAACATGTTCCTTATTAAATCTTAAAGATTTTCTATTCTGAAAGAAGTTTAAAAACATTTAATCTAAAAAAGTTATTTTAAAGTTTTTGTTAAAAAAAAATTCAGATTTTCTCATTATTCAGCACAATATTACAAAGATGGGTTTGCAAAAATGAGTTGTGGTGTGAGGAGAAATACAAACTGAAACAGAGAGAATATTCAGACCTGTAATAATACAAAGAGGGGGTTGGAAAATGAGTTGTGGTATAAGGAGAAATACAAACTGAAATAGAGAGAGGTAGACTTTTGAAATATAATCTTAAAAAGATAAGATACAAGTTAGAAAAGCATTTCATCCAAGGCATGAAAATTGTTAAACAAAATGTTTTTACTATAGGCTTTAAAATATAGGTACAAGATTCAATTTGAAATTTATTTATCTTCAACGTGCACTTTTATAAATTTTACAAAGTAAGATATAAAAATGTAATTTAAATTGAAGCAACAAATTACCTTGGATTTATTTTATGTAATGTACAGTCTGTTGCAATTTGACAACATTATCTTTCATCTTGCAATTAATGATATAAATTATCAAGGATTTTTTTATAAATAGTGCAACAAGATGTACATTACATAAAATAAATCCAAGGTAATTCTTTGATTCAATTTAAATTAAATTTTTATGCCTTACTTTGTAAAAGGTGTGGAACCTTTTCAGTTTTTGTACTTTAATTTTTCTTGCCTGATGATATCTAATATGATTGAAACGGTCTGCACATCGTAGCACGATTTGACTATATTTACATAGAAAAATATAATTTGCTCTCTTACGATTGGGCACTATCAACGATACTTGTTGAAATTCAATTACTTTAAATTTTTTGATATCTGCCCACCGAAAAAACTATATATATATATATATATATATATATATATATATATATATATATATATATATATATATATATGAGCAAACAGTTAATAAAATATGTTAAAAAACACTTTGAAATGAGTTAAAAACATATTTAATCTGAAAAGGAAACACTTAATAAGTGGATAGTCCTTAATCCGCGGAGTTTCGAAGAAATACTTTCCTTCTCATCAGAGGGTAGGAATTAGCAAAATGCGGGATTGGATTTTGCATGCAGAAGTATTTGATGAAACAACAAGTAAGTCAAAGATCCTACTTGAAAACAAAATAAGTTAAGCAGAGGGAATATGGTAAAGAAAAAGGTGATTACACATGAATGAACAGTCTGGTGGAAGATAAAAAATCCAGTGACGGTAAAATCCAAATGTAAAACTTCAAGAAAGTTAAAAGAATTTCCATTTGTACAAGTAAAATCCAAAGACATCCCGTAATTGGAAGAAGATGGTCCATAATAATCCAAAGGCAGAAATCCATGGAATAATTCACAAACATGTGTACAAGGAAAACAAAATAATATTAATAAAAGAAAAATAAGATGTGCTTTTCACTCTACTTCCGAGACATAACTATAAATAAAAAAGATCTAGGAAGAAAAAGATATATATATATATATATATACATATGATTGTTGAGCTGGATTAAATCCGACGATATGAAATAAAATGGAGGTGGAAGGACCTGGATACTCAACGTTTCGCCCGATTTATGCGGGCTTCTTCAAGAGGGATGGTCATTGACGAGAGAGTCGGAGGATTGGGGCTATATATAATGATGGGGGAGAGCAACGTGTTTTCCTTATGTAAATTAGATGTCATATATACATATATATACATTTTATGAGAGAAAAAATAAATTAGAGTAAACTAGTGTAGTGGATTACGTCTAAAAGTTAAAATATCGTAGAGATTTAAAAAAAAATTGTGTTTAGAAATATAGCGGTGATAGATTAAGTAAATAAAATGGCACGAGATTACAAAAGAATTTTTTTTTTTTAAATTAGAAATACTTGAATTGGGATAAAATAGCGTAGTAACTTAAAAGATGGTGTCTAAAAATAAGAATAGGAGGTGATAAAATGGAGTCTAAAAATAGATCATGATAAAATAAAATACAGTAAATAAGTAAAATAAAAATAATAAAATTAAGTGAAATTACGAATTTTTTTTTAATCTATTTTTTTAATTTTTATATCGCGTTTAACCGATGCCTAAGTTGTTCTCTTTAATAACCGCTATATTTCCAAACACAATTTTTTTTTTAATCTCTACGATATTTTAACTTTTAGACGTAATCCACTACGCTGATTTACTCTAATTTATTTTTTCTCTCATAAAATGTATATATATGTATATATGACATCTAATTTACATAAGGAAAACACATTGCTCTCCCCCATCATTATATATAGCCCCAATCCTCCGACTCTCTCATCAATGACCATCCCTCTTGAAGAAGCCCGCATAAATCGGGCGAAACGTTGAGTATACAGGTCCTTCCACCTCCATTTTATTTCATATATATATATATATATATATATATATATATATATATATAAATTGAGTTCCTCCAGTTTTAACCGAAACCAAAACTTATGAAGAATTCTTGGTAAACTTATTTATAATGTAAGGTCATAACAATTAAGCGACAGTCACTCGGAAGAAAAAAAAAATGTAAGCATGAGAAACAAAATAACATGCATGATATCGTAGTGATACATAGATTAATCCTAATCGTTGAGTGGCTTCGGGACTTTATAAGTTTTGTCCTCACAAAAAATAAGGTTGTATTTTGCATTTAATAACGAAAAACAAACGGGTTGCTATGCCGTAGTAGAAGCTAACAAAACGGAACATTAAAACCAGTGTGTTCGGTTCATCGATTTAAAACCAGCCTATTATCATTTTTTATGAAATGGATTTAAGAACAAAAAATGACAAATAAGTCGAAGTTCGCTTATCTCTCTTTCCAGCCGGAAAAATGGCGTCGCTTTTAATTTGCATATCAATCGGCGGGCCAATTATTAGTCTGGCATTGTCCGAAGACGCCGAGGCTTGACCAGATAAAGACTGGCTGGCTCGCATTCTGGACCGGGCGGGCCACAACGGATAATAATGGTGGGATGCGATGGTACGACGACATAATAATAAAAAAGAAAACGAGTCAATAGTACCGCGTGGTATCACGTCGAATTTAGAAATGGAGAAATGGAGGAAGAATATGGACAATACTTTAGATGGGCAGATTAAATAAAAACAAAGATAAAAATAAAGATTGAAATAAACTTAAATAAAATAGGTCGATATATTAACACAAATGTCTATTAGAGTACGAAACATCATCTCTCTCTCTCTCTCTCTCTCTCTCTCTCTCTCTCTCTCTATATATATATATATATATATATATATATATATATATATATTTCTTGTATATATTGCCATATATATTTTATAACTAACTATATTATATATATATACTAGCAGGGGTACCCGGCGTTGCTCGGGTGTTTGGAGGTGTATGCTGTGCAAAAAAAGCAAAAAAAAAAAAAAAAAAAAAATGGTTAATTTTTTAAAACTTTGACCCCTATTATGACCCCTTAAAATTTATAGTTTCGGGCTCAAATCACTTTATTAAGTTAGATCCAGCTTCAAGGAACCTATATCTAAAGTGTCTAGACCCAAAATTGTCGGAGGAGTTTGGTAGAGTTCTTAAAGGTCAAATCGTTGAAATTTGACCCCTTAACAGCCAAATTTATGGCTGACACCCGTCACATCGATTTTCCCAAATCTCAGTACCCGGTATTTCAAATTTCGAGTCTATAGATTAAAAATTGACAGAGTTATTGCGTAGGGAAATGTACACAGACAGACACACACACAGACACACACAGACAGACAGACACGTTCACTTTTATAGATATACTAGCAGGGGTGCCCGGCGTTGCTCGGGTGTTTGGAGGTGTATGCTGTGCAAAAAAAAGCAAAAAAACAAAAAAATGCTTAATTTTTTAAAACTTTGACCCCTATTATGACCCTTTAAAATTTATAGTTTCGGGCTCAAATCACTTTATTAAGTTAGATCCAGCTTCAAGGAACCTATATCTAAAATTTCAAGTGTCTAGACCCAAAATTGTCGGAGGAGTTTGGTAGAGTTTTTAAAGGTCAAATCGTTGAAATTTGACCCCTTAACAGCCAAATTTCTGGTTGACACCCGTCACATCGATTTTCCCAAATCTCAGTACCCGATATTTCAAATTTCGAGTCTATAGACAAAAAATTGACAGAGTGATTGCGTAGGGAAATGTACACAGACAGACAGACAGACAGACACGTTCACTTTTATATATATATATATATATATATATATATATATATATATATATAAAGCTGAACGTCTGTGTGTGTGTGTTGTCACGAATAGGCCACCTTCCTGGCCTTCTAATGATAGAAGATGTATCGAGATACAGGAATGGATATGATTGATCTGGCATAATGATGATTCATTAAAATTGTGGGGTCTGCGTACGCGCCTGGTCCACACAGTATGGAAATAAAAAAATTAAAAAAAAAAAAACATTTACAAGTTTTTTTTATATAGATGTACATAATAATACTTTGATGAGTATGTTTTAACTTAGATAGGGATTTAATAATAAAATTGTGGGGTCTGCGTTCGGGCCTGGCCTCCATAGAATGGAAATAGACACAGACTTTAATAAAGACTTTTCATACCTATCTGCGTAAGTATACTTTGATAATTATGTTTCAGTTTGAAGAAATATGGTATAATAAAATTATGGGGTGTTCGTTCACACCTAACCTCCATGGAATGGAATATGTCACAAAGTTTACCAAGTTTTTTAATATAGATCCACAGAATATTGTGATAAGTGTTTCAGTGTGAACAGGTATGGTATAATAAATTATGGGGATTATCTATTTTATTTTTACTTTCATTATATTTTGCTTTGGTTTTGATACCCCCAAATTCGAAGCTATCTATTTACAACCCTTTCTTTTCATAACCTATCACACTTCCATAAATTAGAGTCCATTTTCTGTAGGTTGTTTTTGAACCCAGTCAACGACAGGTACTTTTGCTAGTATATATATATATATATATATATATATATATATATATATATATATATATATGAGAATGCATTTATCGGACAAAGGCTTATTTGACCTCTGGTTGACCTGTTCCTTTATGTGTGCTCTATTTAGCCTGGATATTTAGCTTGTTGATCTGTTTTAAATCTAGGTTAGTGTTTTTTTATTAACGTTAGTTTATATATAAATATATATATGTGTACACACATATATGCACATATATATATACATATATATACATACATGCATACATATATGTGTGGTCGTTTATGTATATTCATGTTTATTTAATTTATTTATTTGTTTATTTTCTATTGTTTTTGTTAGTGTTAAAACTATTTTGTATCGCTATCCTAGAGTAAATTTTATCTTGTGAACACAGTTGTTTGCTATTTCTCTTCTACAGTTTAATAGATGTAGGGGTTCTTTCAGGGGTACGATAACCAGTAAAATATAACCAAGAGTGCTCAATACTGAAGTAGACCGAGTTATACTTTTAATTTGTCTTTGCATAAGCAGTAATGTGTTGCTACACAGTTATGAGCTTGTTTCGGTTTTCTTGTATTGATCTGAAGAGGTGTTACTAACTACTAGAAGACTGAAACATGCTCATGGCTGTGTAGAAATATATATATATATGTATATAAGCTTTTTTTCTGTATTGATATTCATATTGAAACTCCCTTTTCTATTTATTTAAAAAGATAATACAACTTTGTTACATATAGGTCGTGGAATTGCATTCATCTGCAAAAGATCTAGCTAATTTGCATATTCTTTAAGACATTCATTTTAATTAATTCCCTATTAGTTTTTTTGGTTTTCTCATGGGATGATTATCTTTAGTTAACTATTACGTGTAATTATATTCATGCAGATATTCTACATGGTTTATACTTGCGTAATATTTACATAAAAAGGTTAAAGCAAATACAAACCTCTTTCATGTATATATATATATATATATATATATATATATATATATATATATATATATATACGAGCAAACAGTTAAAACATGTCAAAAAACACTTTTGAATGAGTTAAAAACATTTAATCTGAAAAGGAAACACTAGATAAGTGGATAGTCCTTAATCCGGGGATTTTCAAAGAAATACTTTCCTTCTCATCAGAGGGTAGGAATTAGCAAAATGCGGGATCGGATTTTGCATGCAAAAGTATTTGATGAAACAACAAGTAAGTCAAAGATCTTACTTGATAACAAAAAAGTGAAGCAGAGGGAATATGGTGAAGAAAAAGGTGATTACACGTGAATGGATAGTCTGGTGAAAGATAAATAATCCGGTGACGATAAAATCAAAATATATAACTGCGAGAAAGTTAATTTAATTTCCATTTGCACAAGTAAAATCCAAGGAAATCCCGTAATTGGAAGAAGGTCGAAAATAATCCAAAGGCAGAAATCCATGGAATAATTCACAAAAAATGTGTACAAGGAAAAAAGGAAAATATTCCAATAACAAGAAAAATAAGATATGCTTTTCACTTTACTGCCGAGGCATAAATATAAATAAGAAAACATTTTTTTTTATTTTATATATATATATATATATATATATATATATATATGCGTATATATATTTTTGCCTACCAAATTCCGCTGTCATTTTTCGGAGGCATAAAACTTTATATATAGGGTGTTCAGACCCATGCGAATATGTATGTTTAGCCTGGGAAAATCAGTGCAAAAATGTGAAAAAAAAAAATGAATTTTCCAAGTGAAGGTTGAACGACGATGTTACAAATATGCATGCGTAACGTAATAGCTATTGATTCATGTTTTAATTTTCAGCAGCAAACATGTCTTCATAGCTAGGAAATGAACGTGAAAGGAAAAAGTAAATCGCACACTAAGGTTTTGGTTTCGATTGAAAAATAAAAAACAAAAATTATACCCTTTATTTTATATTGGGTCATATATAATAAATGCGAAATCTGCATTAATCAAAATATCATATTAAGTGTAGTTAAGACCGGACAATACCGGGTAGCTTGCTAGTATATATATATATATATATATATATATATATATATATATATATATATATATATATATATATTATGATCGATGGTCTGATTTGAAGAACAATATAACGAAAGACTAATGAAAATTTTATGCAACTGACCCTAAAGAGGGAAACCAGTTGCACCAGAAATATATACAAGCGATCAAAAACGCCGGCTGTCTACCTCCTTCGGGTGCGTCAACATGGGTGAGCATCCAGTCATGCGCGGGGTAGGGGTGGAATACAATGGTGCGTGCACAAATAGTCATCTACACGAAACGATGAACATTTTGGAATAGACACGAATAATGAGAATAAAAAGATGTTTAGAAATTTAAAAACATATCAAGGAAGTGGTGCGTTAAAAATGCTGTAATATCAAACATATACGGCCGCACACACAACGCATATATATATGCACACACACACATACACACACACATATATATATATATATATATATATATATATATATATATATATACGCAACGAATATATCCATACATATACATATATATATACATATATATATATGTATATATATACATATATAGGCAAAATAAAAATGCTATAATATCAAACATACACAGCCGCACAGACAACGAATATATATATGCATATACATACACATACATACACATATATATATATATATACGCAACGAATAAATACATACATATACATATATATGTATATATATACATATATAGGCAAAATAAAAATGCTATAATATCAAACATACACGACCGTACACACAACGCATATATATATATATATATATATACACACATATACCTATACATATATATATGTATATACACACAACGCATATATATATATGTATATATACACATATACATATACATATATATATGTATATACACACAACGCATATATACATGCATATACATATACATATATATGTATATATCTATATCTATATATATAGGAAAGATAAAAATGCTATATAAAACATAAACAGCCGCACACACAACGCATATATATATATATATACATACATATGCATATACATACACACAACGCATATATACATACATATACACATACATGTATATGTATATATATATATGTGTGTGTGTGTATATATATAGGGAAGATAAAAATGCTATAATATCAAACATACACAACCGCACACGCAACGCATACATATATATATATGTATATATATGTATATGTATATATAGGCAAGATAATGCTTTAATATCAATCATACACGGCTGCAAACACAACGAATATCTATATATACATACATATACATCTATATATATGTATACACACGTACACACATATATATATATATATGTGTACATAGGCAAGATATGGCTGTATATATATTTATATATACATATATATATGTGTGTGTGTATATATGTATGTATACATATATTCTTTTATACATAAATTTATGTTATCCAAAATTTAATACATTTCTTTATATATACATTTATTTATTTGTATTAATTTATAAGTATAGATATGGTACGATTAAATAACAATGTAAATATATAACAATAATACTATTCACTCCGACAGTAGTCGAATGGATTTACCCAAACATATATAAACACTATATAAAAACAGTTGATTGTAAAGTTAAGGCACATTTATTTTTAGAGAAAAGGAAATGAGGACAAGAATTTTTTTTAAAATGACCTCAATTTGTCTTCAGGAAAAAACTAGATTCAGTATTAAAAATAATTTTTAGGGGAAGTGGTGTTTGGTCAACATTCTTGGCCATGATGTGATATACGGTGGTTTTTAACTCCTGAAAATTAACTGATGACCCCTTTTAAGATAATTTAAACCTATTGTTCGTTCATGTAAGTAAAACTATTCAGCGATATATATATATATATATATATAAATATGTGTGTGCGTGTTTAAAATTCCATTCACAGTCCTTGAAAACGCATCTTTTTTTCTCATAAGAATATGCTATAGATCTGTTTCGTTAGCAATATTACACAAGAAGTAAAAAATGTTATAACTGTATTTTTAATTGTAGCAACTCTTCAACCAATTCTATGAAGAAAAATATTCAAACACAATCTTTACATGCGAAAACCGTCAAATTCAATGTTGTTTGTCAGGTCTCAACCATTTCATTTAATTATTGTATATTTATCCCCTTGTTTAATATTATGTTAAACAAACTGAATAAAAGAAATAATTATAAATACGCAAGTACAGCGTAAGTGGATAAATAAATAAACAAATAAATACCCACTTAATTTTTTTATTATTATCTGTTATTATTCTATTTTTTAAAGAATGTTTTAAACTTGTTTGTATGCCTACACTTTAACAGCTGTACTTTCGTATTCATAATAATCTCTTTTTCATTCTATTTAACTGTCCCTAAAATTTATTTTCTCTATTCATTGTTTATTGTATATTATTAATAATTTAAATTGCTCTGTATTAAAAACTACATCTTTGGAATGTATTTGCTTTTCTTCCTGCGAGTAAATATTCTGCTAGTTTCCTTTACGTTAGGAGATCCAGGGGAAGATCACTTTAATTTACTGTTCCTTACATATCTGTTACTTAGTTATTTCCCTTTATTTATTTTTCTTAAACAACATATGCTAGCTAATTTTTTAATTGTTTTTTTGTTAATATATTTATATTTTTTATCATTGCATTATTATATTTTTCATATCCTTATTATCTGTTTTTCCTCCATAGTTTTTTTTTTATTGTTTTAAGCTACAGAGAGTTAAAACAAACTGTCTTTATTTTTGAGTTTAAGTTGTATAAGTAAAAAATATTAGATAAAATGATACCAAAATTAAAAAAAAACAAGATTAAACATAACCTAAGGATCTCTTCTGAAGATATTATTTATAATGTTTGACATAGACTCATATTACCCATCCATTTTCTTTTGCTTATTTTAAAAAGCATAAGAACTAGCAATAAAAAACAAACAGAACTGAATATGGAATATATATATATATATATATATATATATATATATATATATATATATATATATATATATATATAGTGAAACTAGCAAGGTGGACCCTGATAACACATAACAATAGGACTAGAAAAAAAAACAAGTTTGAAATCACGATGGGATCTCTGGACTCTGATTTGGTGGAACTACACATTTTGAGGAAACTAAACAATCCATTTCAAGATCTAAATAGGGATTTATGTAGAAATGATGCACCCTTTTTTGTAAATACTAGTAATAGAATACGAGAGAAAATTAAACAAAACAATTAAGTAGTTCTTTATTGAATTAAACCTTAAAATAACAATAGACATTTGTAGAATAATCAAAAGAACTGTGTTAGTCAATAACACACAACAACAACAACAACAATAATAATAATAGCAGCAACACTTACCAAGGGTCCAGCTCATGCACAAGACAGACATCAGATTGAGCTGGACTGAGGGCTTGTATTTATGTACAAGCATATCCAATCAGGTGATTCAGCCAATCACAATCCAAGGAATAGACTGGCCCATGTGTGCACAATGGAATCTCCCATTGTGCCATAAATAGTTCTCCTCTTTCATGAGAAGTAACTTTAGTCTTTGTCAAGTTATCCACAACTTGAACGCTGACCGAAAGTCCACTACACAATCCAACAGATATTAACCACAAAATAGTAAACTAGATGTAACACTAAACCTTGAAAATTCTTCATACGAACCTTACCATGAACCAAATCAAATCATTCAAAAACGTTGAAAAAGCCAACATTGCAAAAATAATTTAAAAATTATCGCAAAGCAAGCAATTCTTTAATAGAAATAGGAATACTATAACCAAGCATTACTAAAATCCGGGTACAACAGGCAAATTAGTTATTTGTGGGACGTTCTAAATAGAAATCAAAATGGGGGGAAATTAATAGACTATTGAATGTGGTATAATATAATATGGCTATAAATTGAACTAGTAAAAAGAAAAGAAAAAAGAATATGGAAAAAAAAACTACAAAAAGTAATAATATAGGAGAGGCACCAACAAAGAAAAAAAAGGAGGAAAAAGTTAGATGAAGAAACAAGATCTGGTTTAATCCGCTTAATAACATTCGAAAAGAATTCCACTTAATTATTGATAAACATAATTAAAATTAAAAGTAAACCAAATAATTAATAAAAATAAAGTTACACTTTTCTTCTTCAATTCATCTAACTTAACTAAAGCTATAATAAATTCCAACAATGAAAATTGAACAAAATCCGGAAAATCCAGCAACAATATAATGACAAATAGCTGCTATTGCAGAAACCCACTTAAAAGGAAATGCCTTACTTCAGATATTGCCTATTGATGTGAGGTCCTAACTGAAAGCAATAGTAATACTTGGGATCGACAGATGTCAATTCAAAAATAGACTGCGTAACCACCTAACAACCTCCAAATTAAACGTAGATAATGAAACAAACACCAATAACAATGAGAATGACAATAATAACGATAATACGAGTAATAATCATAGAATTAGGAAAAGTAACAAGATAAACACCACGCCACAAAGGGAATGGTACTTTGAAGATATAAAACTGAATATAATTAAAATTTTTATTAGATATTTTTGCCTTATCGTAAACACTTGCTTATATTTAAAGTTCACATAATGGCCGCTAGATGGCATTTCCCTTTCGAAGAACAGGGGTCGATAATTAGTAATGAAGGCTGGTAAATATAAACAAAAAAAACGAAAACCTCTGTATCCTTGAATGATTATTACATATCAATACGTAAGGAAGATTTATTAAATATGCGCTTCATGTAAGGCGGGGATGCCTGCATTAGAATTGTTGTATAGTCAGGTGGATCGGCACCAAAACAGTCATATGTTATATAGAATATTAGGGTTAGGGTTAGACTTAGGGTTATATTGTTCTCATAACGGCACCCGTTATAAACGTATAAGCTGTATGTATTGTTGTTGAGCAAGGGAATATGATATCGACGTATTAACTGAGTCATGCTGTATCAGGATGTTATCACACGGGTATATATTTCAGTTTATATTTACGTAAAGTTATCACTTTTTATAAGAAGAATAATATATGGCTTCATATCTTTTCTTTCTCCAAGAGTTCTTATCTTCACTGCTGATCTCCGTGATGAAACATGAAATGACCAACACCATAACTAATTGAGACCTCTGTTCTTCCTTCTTTTGTGAAACCACAGAACAACACTTTATATTTTTATAATATAAATTTATTTCAGTTGTCTCAAATGGTCTTCACAAAGGGTTTACATTTCGTGTCTACATGATTATTCTTTACATCCTTGCTTTCTGGTTTGAAGTACATCTGTTCACTTCCGTTACCAAACTAAAACTCAAACGCTTCGACTGACTAAACTTCCCGACCTCCTGACCTCAATTCTGTTACGTCATCATTAAAAAAGCACACGTATTTTAACGTGCAACCTTTCCACTTATGACTGCCCAGGGTTATTTTGTTTTTATTTAACCTAGCTAATTTATGTAAACATCCTCAGCTAAAACCCATTGCTACACTTTATTCTATAAACAATAAATAACTCCCAATATAAAATATTTTTAAAATATCACTGACTAGACAGATAGATAGATAGATAGATAGATCGATAATAACTAATAAACTTTTAATAATGTTATTATCCAACAGAATAAATTCTTGTTATCCTGTATTAAAGAAAAAGAATAACAAAATATATGTAAACGAACAAGTGAATAATGAAAGAAAAATTAAGTTAGAGTATAACTTATGCTGAATATAGAAAATTTAGTCTAGCAGTCCTAGGAAAGAAACTAGGCACTTCTGCATGAGAGTTACACGAGGCGAATGTTTGTATTTTAGTTTCAAGAACCGCCAACAGATGTCGCTTGCCAAGGGTCGATAACTCTTCCTTTTCTAAAAGTTAGTGCAAAAGAAAATTATATCTTTTTATATTTTTATACAATCTTTATGTACAAAAAATAGCAAAAAATATATTCTTAAACCTCTATAAATATTTCATGTGTTTTAAATTATATTTTGTTAATTTTTTATACAACTTTACCGTAAAAAATTCTAAAAACAATCTATAAATGTTTTATATGTTTTAAATTATATTTTGCTAATTTTTTCATACAACTTTACCGTAAAAAATTCTAAAAACAATCTATAAATGTTTTATATGTTTTAAATTATATTTTGCTAATTTTTTATACAACTTTACCGTAAAAAATTCTAAAAACAATCTATAAATATTTCATGTTTTTATCAGATTTATCATTTTATTTTTTGTTATGAATCAATTATCGAAAAAAAATTAAAGCAATACATCAAAATTATATTTAGATACATTTTTTATATTCAATAAATGTTTCGATTTTCATATTCTTTTGTGTTATTTATTTCGTTATTATTATTATTAGTGCTACGCGTTCAGCTGATCGCATTCAATAAAAGTACGGGCACTTCTGTTTGTCAGTGACATGAGGCGTGTGACATGTGTGTATTTTAGTTTTAAGAACCACTGACAGGTGTCTCTTGTCAGTTAAAGAACAGGAGTCGATAACTCTTTCTTTTCTAAAAATGTGTGCAAACTAAAATTATATTTTGATACATTTTTTATATTCAATAAATGTTTCGATTTTCATATTTTTATGTGTTATTTATTTCGTTATTAGATATTTTTGCCTTATCGTAAACACTTGTTTATATTTAAAGTTCACATAATGGCCGCTAGATGGCATTTCCCTTTCGAAGAAAAGGGGTCGATAATTCGTCTCTAATGTTAATATTTAACTGTCATACAGAAATGCCGAAAATGGATTATAGTGAAACCTACTCTTGAAATAGCAACAAACTAAACCTTAAGCAAATAATGAGAAATACCAAAAATATATGGACTATCTCATGACGTCACTTCCGTTGGTGACGTCACTTCCGGTATCGTACCGGTGCCCGGCCGTTTGAGATTGGTACGCGACGAAGCAGCAAACGCCAACAGTTGAGAAATGGTATTCTCCTCGCTTATATGAATACATGTTCGTTTCCTATAAATCTTGTGTTTGCTTTCGTTTATTACCATTTCGCCCAATAGCAACTGGCGGGGAGGATTCGACTTTCACACGGGTTAACACTACAAAAAAGAAAATACAAAATTCTAATTGACTTAAAAAGAACTTCGAATTTACAAGGCTTCGGCTGGCAATTACGTTCTAAAAACAACAACAAAACAAGAAAAAAAAAGAAAATAAACTTATGGCAAAGTTATCGACGAAATTGTAGGTAATCGTTTGTCTCTATATTTAAATTGAAAAGAACTAGGCGAAACGCATTTTGTTAATGCTTAAAAATTAATTTGTTGGCTTGTTGAAAGAAGAAAGAGAAAGAAAAGAAAAAGAGAAAAATGTTAACCCAAATTTTTACCACGTCAACAATTCTATCGTAAAATATCGACTGTTTACATTTATACAAATTCGAACATTTTTCAAATGAAGTGAAAAGTTTTTTTTCCTTTGTTTTTGCTGATAAGTTGATGCATATTTTTACGAGATATAAATGCTTCCTTTTTCCCCCTTTTCGTTTTACTTGGACTAAAAAAAAGAAATACTTTTTCATTGGGCGGGATTTTCTGAAATATTCTATTTTTAACTGTCGGTCCTAAAGTGAAATACTTTTTTTGTGCCGCGTGTAGCAGGTCGTGTGCAAACGCCCACAGTTGAGAAATGGTATTCTCAACTCGCTTTGCCTGTAATATATATGAATACATGTTCGTTTCGTAAAATCCTCTGTTCCTTTTCGTTTATTACCATTTAACCCCATAGCAACTGGCGGCGAGGATTCGACTTTCACACGGGTTAACTACACAAAAAATAAAATAAAAAATTCTAATTGACTTCAAAAGAACTTCGAATTTACAAGACTTCGGCTGGCAATTACGTTCTAGCAATTTCAGAAACAGTGAACTGAGTGATGGTAAATTCATAATAGATTTTAGAAACGCAACATAAGTGTGACAATAACATAGCTAGGAAGTAAGATAGATAACAAGGATAAACCATTTTAAAAAAGGAATTCCTTTAACTAACATATAAATATATATATATATATATATATATATATATATATATATATATATATTTATGCATATTTATAAACTGGAAAATATGGAAGAATGAACTTTTTCAGGGCATTCAACTTGAAACAATTGTCTGCACAAAACGGAAGTAAATCCTTAGTAAACAATTTCAAGCTGAACTTGAACAATGCTGGGTGAACCTGTACAATGGATAACCTATTGTACATTTTTTTGTCTTTTTTTTTAGCAGATTATTATTGATTGATCACTTATTTACCAGATTATAAAAAAATGTAATCATTTATAAGGGCTGTTCAGTTTTAAATGCAACGGTCTATGAAATCAATCCCCCATATTGGAACCACTCAACGAAAACATGCACACCCCTCTTAGATTGTTTTTCTTTTCAATTTTTGTTCAGTGAATTTTTATGAATTGTACACTAATCTACCATACTGTCGCACACACAAAAAATGTAATGTTAAATATTTGTAATATATTACTCAGTTTCTAATATGAAATGGAGAAAGATACATAAATATAGCAACATGAAAATCAATCCACAAATTAACCAGCAAATTAAGTATATACGAAATAAATAAAGGGAAATAACTAATTAAATGTTATATTCGAAACAATAAACTTAAGTTATCTACCCTAGATCTCCTAACGTATATGGAGATAAATAAATAGATACATTCTAAAAATATTGTAGTTTTAATACAGAGATATTTAAATTGATAATGATATACAATAAGGAATGAATAGAGAAAATAAATTTTAGGGAGTGAATAAAATAAAATAAAAAAATAAATCATTATCTATATATATATATATATATATATATATATATATATATATAAAGGCGAAAATGTGTGTTTGTATGTATGTATGTGTGTATATATGTATGCATGTATGTATGTATGTATGTATGTATGTATGTGTTCGCTTTTTCTTTTTTATGATATACAATAAGGAATAAATAGAGAAAATAAATAAATGTATGTATGTATGTATGTATGTATGCATGTATGTGTGTTTGAATGTCTTGCAAAAACTTTCGACACGGATCACGGATTTTCGCCTTATCGGTATCATTTAAAACTTCCAACCTTCGCCCGACAAATATCGAAAAATTGGTCAAAAACCTTACTTCCTTCCCCCTGAAATCAGTAGTTTTCTACAGGGGTCAGCAAAAACTATCCTCTCATGACGAGTTCGGTTCTACGAATGCGCAAATGACGTCGGAACCTGATTAAGTTTAAATATATAAAAAAACGACCTAATTTCGTCGACGTCGTCTTAGCACTCTTGCTTAGAGCGTGGTCTCATTACCTAATGGTTTTGGGTTCGGATCGTGGTGTGAGATGTCATTTTTTTTCGATTTTTTAAAATTTTAATATTAATACAGGGTTATTAAAGCCATTTTTCACTTGTTTTTTTTGTTTTTATTTTTCAGATTTTTTAACGAGGTAAAAAAAAATTTTCAGATTTTTTAAGCGAAGTAAAAAAAAAACAAACGTAAGGCAAACGAACGATAAAGAAAACACGAAACAGAAAAACGAACGTAAGGGAACAAAGAGGATAGTAAAAAGAGCTTTCGGCTGGTTTCAATAAAAAGCAGGGAAATGTTGACAGCTGGTTTGGCTGCCTCATACCCAGCATAAAATCTTCAAACGAAGAAAATTAAAAACAAACACACACACTCATTCATATATATATATATATATATATATATATATATATATATATATATATATATATATATATGTGCATGTATGTACGTATGTATGTATGTATGTGTGTGTGTGTGTGTTTTAATATCATTGAGCATCAGACAAAGGAAGTATACGAGGGGCGTGCAATGAGTAATGCCCCCGACCCACTTCCCATAGTAGCAGAGCAACGGAAATTGGCAGAGTTATTAGTCTTTCTCTACATAGGAACCGCCCAGAGTTATGCATTTCTCCCATCGTTTGATGCAGCTCTGGAAACCGTTTTTGTAGAACATCCCAGGTTGGTCCTCCAATCACGACGTGACTTCAGAAATCAAGGCTGCATCATCTGGGAAACGCTTTCCTTTCAAAAACAACTTCGTGGCTGGGAAGAGGTGAAAGTCAGAGGGTGCAAGGTCAGGATAGTAGGGAGGCTGGGGCAGGATTTCATAACCACACGCACGTGCTTCTGATCTGGCGACATGCAAGTTGTGGGCGGGATCGTTCTCCTGCAGGAGGGGGTACCTTTGTTTATCTTGCCCCACTTCTTGATTTTGATAGCTTCTCTTAATTTCCTCAAAAGTAGAAGCATAATAGGCTCCTGTAATTGTGCTACCCTTTGTCAGGAAATCTGTCATCACTACTCCGCCCTAGTCCCAAAAGACTGTGAGCATGACCTTGCCAGCGGAGGGCTGCATCCTTGCCTTCTTTGGAGGTGGTGAGTCCAAGTGCTTCCACTGCATTGACTGGGCTTTGGTTTCTGGATCATAGTATGGACCCAGGTTTCATCCCGTGTAATCAGTCTTTTGAAAACTTTGACTAATCTTTTTGGCACATCTCCAAATTAATCCTCGAGCACTCGACGAGTTCTCGCTTCTGGAATGGTGTGAGCGACCTGGGAATCCATCTGGCAGACACCTTATGCATATGCAAATGGTCATGAATGATAGTTTCCACAGACCCTGTACTAATCTTGACATCTTGGGCTATTTGGCGAATAGTAATGCGCGATCTTCCAAAATGGCAGCCTCAACTTGACGGATATATGCCTCATTAATGGCAGAAGGGGGGCGACCAGGTCTAGGAGCTGTTTTCACAGACTTCCGGCCATGTTTGAATTCACGATGCCAGCGTTTTACAAGGTCATATGATGGGGCTTATCACCATAAGTTTCTTTCATTTCATCAAAAGTCTCCTGTGGTGTACGTCTTTTCAAATAAAAAACCGGATCACTGCTCGACATTCAACAGGCTCCATTTCGCACCTGACTCAGTTCAAACACCTGTAAAACAGAAACCACAATTAGTTCAGAACTGTAATTTTTCACATAACCTGTAGAGATATAAATCATTGCATATGCAACATTTCAGCTGGATCAGACAACTACAAGTGGGTCAGAGGCACTACTTATTGCACGCCCATCGTATTTGGTATTGTACTATTTATATCATATTAATATCTATCCTGCTATAACTGAAAAACATCACTCTTGGAATATTTACAAGAAAAAACATAAAGTTTATATATATATATATATATATATATATATATATATATATATATATATATATATATACAACACATACAATATATATATATATATATATATATATATATATATTCTCTATATAAATAAAATTAACTCATTTTTCCCCTCCAACTTTGACCTTAATAGGATTAAAAATCATGGCCTTATATGCAAATGTAATGCGTACAGACTGTAGCACATTATCTGAGGTTTGCTATAGGCCTATTACCTTTACAGTTCCTCAACAATGGTACATTCCTATATTGTTTCCGGTGAGAGTCCACTGCCAAAATCGCTTAGATTCAATGGAAGTTGCAACATCTTTTCTCTCTATTCAATTTCCCATTTCCCCACTCCCCATTTACACCGCAGCCGATGCGTTCACAAGGAACACTACGAGGAAACATACCGGTTTGGAATCGTACATGGTTACTGATACCGTTTCTTTCCTTTTTTAAAATCTTTTTCCCTGATTTATGCTTTCTGTTTTTTTCCATAATAAAATAGAAATAAAAAAAAAATTAAAAAAAAAAAACGCGAGAACGCAATTAGTATTATTGTTTTCTTTTTGCTTTTTTGTCGTTAGTGTAAAACGCAATCTGCGAGACTAACCGAATTTTACTTCCGGTTTTAACGACTCTAACCCTGAAATCTAACTATTTATAAGTACTTTCAACTCAACATTTATTTTTACACAAAGATTACAAAGCAACAATATCGTGTTTTCACTTGCATTACACTTAAATTAAAATTAAAACAAATAAATTCATTTAGAATTCGAGAAAACAAAAACATTCATTTAGAATTCGAGTGTGATGAAACTACTGAAGCTAAACCAAAAGAAACTTCACTGCGGAATTGATATTTGACCTAAATCACGTTTTAGTTAATTCATCACTTTTTTTAGGGGCTTTCGCCTCAATGATTCGAGTTAGACCCCCCCCCCAACCTCTTAAAATTTTTTTGGGATTTTTCAAACACGGGCCCCGCCGAACCGTTCGTATTGCATCACATTCATATTTTTAATTGTTTTTTTACACGTTTTTTTTATAGTTTTAACATTGTTTGTATTTATAATATTTAAGCAGGGTTATGACTTCGCTTTGTTTTCATTTACCCCCCCCCCCAACCACACACGCCTCTAAAAACCAGGGCAACGCCGCTAGTATATATATATATATATATATATATATATATATATATATATATATATATATGAGGTACTTGCTTGTTAATCCATCTATCTATCTATATATATATATATACTTGTTTATTGTTATATAAATATGCTCACCTCCCGCTGCTACAAACAGCCACTTGTTTCAATCAAACAACAGATATCATCAGGCAGCGACTTGACTATTCAAATGTTCAATGAATAATGATTATTTGAATAGTCAAGTCGCTGCCTGATGATATCTGTTGTTTGATTGAAACAAGTGGCTGTTTGTAGCAGCGGGATGTGAGCATGTTTATATAACAATAAACAAGTATTATCAGCTCTTTTTATTGAGCACTATCTAACAACCTCGTCGTTGAATTCACTAGTCCATTACTTTTGAATAAAAAACCCCGAGTATATATATATATATGTGTGTGTGTGTGTGTGTGTGTGTGTGTGTGTGTGTGTGTGTGTTTATATATAGAGAGATATATATAAGAGGGAGGTTAATGTATGAGAGTCGTGGCTCGAGATTACGCTACTCTTGTCATATTTTTCACGCGCAGTGAATATCGATTATTAGTTTAAAAAGGACGCTTCCATACACCTATATATCGAAAAGTGGGAATATCTGTAAACACTCCTTAAACTATATATTTTACGAAATTTTAATCTACAGAACGGGAATATATAGGGTATTCAGACCCGTGAAAAACTTTTAATCCGTTTTCATCCGAGAAAAGTACTGCAAAATGGGTCAAAATTGAAAAATTGATGCATGCAATGTAAAGTATAAGTTTTTTTGAAAACACTCTTTTCACAATCATGTCAAGCTGGTGTAATGGTTATCGTACTTGACTCGCTGACTTTAGGTTTTGGAAATAATTTTTTTTTGTCTTTTGTGACTATGTTGCGAGGTACACAAAGTAGATTGTGTTACTTGGAAGCTACAAGAGTAATTATAAGGTATCATATTTGGTAAGTGGTAAACATTAGGCTGTTCAAAGTGCTCAATATCCTGGATAGTGCAGGTATGTTTAAAGGATACGCTGACAAAGACAAACAATATCTCTATTTTGTTATACATTTTACACAAAAAGATTTACTCAGCGTTATAATAGAAATAATAAAATATAACATCTGATAATATACAATAATCAAAAAGGACTAAAGACATTAGAGTATTTTTTTTATTTACAAGAAGTGAACGGTTTTTAACAACATAATACTCACATGAACATGTATCCTTTTCTTTCCTTTATTTACTCCATTTTTTAAAGGAATTTAAGGTTATGTTAAATACCTACGGTATTTTTGTATATAACAAATGTGAATTCTGCAGTATTCAAAATATAATAATTAAGCGTATTTTACGACCGGGAAACACCGGGCGGCCTCGGTTAAGATTGTTGTTTAGCTCACATACGTAGATCATGTTGTTATAATCTTATAATCATTAGATCATTGTGGCCGGATGTTACGACATTAAAAAAAATGTTAAAATTTCAACGGCATTTCTCGCTGTTGAGATTGGCTGTGAGGTTGGTTCTACGTAAATGAAGGCATAGTTGGCTTCGTGGCCACGTTCGAATCTCTCGACCGGTAGTAATCGTGTCACCCTTGACTGATGATTCCTAGAAAGGATGAAACACTAGTGTCTGTAGGTATTAAAAATTATTATTGTAATATATATAAATATATATATATATATATATATTTGACACAGTGATCACCACATATCAAGGCCCGGAAGCCACTCAGGGATAAGGGTTATTGCAAGTACATTACGTTAGTGTGGAGATTTGATGAAGTGTTTACTTAAGGGGGCGTTTCATTAGGAATTTGTTAACGTTGGACTTGAACACATCCAAGTTGTAGTCCGGTGGGATTGGAGTTCAGACGAGCACCTGCCATGGAAATAACGATAAAACAAGAATAGGCTCGCAGCGTCTCTTCTGTGGGAGAGAGGTTGCAGGGTGGAGAAAGGGGCATCCCCCACTAAGCCACGAAGTCTATTTTGTACTCTGTCAAGGCAGGATAGGCTGTTTTTAGCAGCTCCTGCCCAGATATGGCAGCAGTAGTCCATCCTTGGACGTACTTGGCTTTTATATAGATAGAGAATTGCATCAGTAGTGAGGTATCTTCTGGAGCGGTAGAAGGATCTCACCATCTTTCCAGCGACCTTGTCAACAGACTTGATGTGCGTGTTTCATTTCAGATCAGGAGTAAAGGTCAAACCCAGAAGCTTGTCAACACACGGGGCCTCACCCAGACGAGAGCCATCCATCACAATTGATGCCAGATTGGGATCAGAGCGTTGATATATATATATATATATATATATATATATATATATATATATATATATATATATATATATATATAAGAGGTGGGGAATTAATAACAGTGAAATTATCAATCAAGTTTTCGTAGGAGGAAACATAAAATCATGTTTATATGTACGATTGTTTCGTCAACGATATCCTTTTATTTATTCGATATCTGCAATAAAATCATCGAGAAATATAAAGTATTTCTGGATGTCGTCTCCTCATCAGCATAAATGGAAGCGGGGGAAGGGGGATTATGTATCAGCAGAGGCAGTTCACGTATGCAAATGACCAAGCCGTGGCGCGAGGCGACGTCACAGCGAAGGAAGAGAAGGAAAACAAGCGATAGAAAGATTTGGAACATCATGGGCGGCGACACCGAAACGAAGCACGTGCCCACGAGAGAGATTAGAAACACCCGGCGGCTGGATTTAAGCAATCGTGCCGAGGCCGGAGGGGGAAAAACACGTTTTGAACAGGGTAGAGTTTTGTTAACCACATGGTGAATGAAAAGAGTTGTAAAACCAAGATTTGAAAGTACCATAAATAAATGTCTTTTATCTAAACTAAAAAAAAAAATTTTAGTCGAATATCTTTTCATTTTTTTTTTTGTTTCCTTGCGATTGTTTCTGCATGCAACGTGTTGGGTCCGAGTGAAAATATAAAGATCACGTTACGATTATAATAGGTGATAATTCTGTTTTTGTTGTGAAAATAATAAGCAGCCTTTAATATTTGAAATTTATCGAATTTTCTGAGAATTGCACGCGGCTAATTGCCACGTGCATCAATTAGATCTCATTAGATTCATATCGATGACAAAGAAATCGATAAGGCAATAGATCGATTAAAATCTATCATCTGGTACGGATTGAATCAGTAAAATGTTTCATTTCTTATTAGCAGATGTATCCGGCGTTGCTCGGTATTACACGTAACGTTAAATATCCTTAAAAAAATGAAGCAAAAAAAAGAAGAAAAGAAACCGAGCCATATGCATGCGAGTATTATGTTTTTTTTTTCTGAAGAGTTCAATTCTTGTAAAACAAAAATACTCGAGCTGAAATCGAAATTAAAACCTAAAGATTGTGAGTTAGATACGATAACCACTAGGCCAGCTTGTCGCCATCCTTAAATGTGGTTTTCAAACCTACTTATATTTAACATAATATGAACGATTCGCGCATGCCATTTTTTCCGGATGAAAACCGATTAAAAAGTTTTCCACATGTCTGTATACCCTATATACAAATATTTAAGTCTGTAGATCAAAAATTCGTGAAGTATAATTCTTGAGAGTTCTTG
Organism: Euprymna scolopes; assembly: GCF_053919585.1. NCBI lineage: Eukaryota > Metazoa > Mollusca > Cephalopoda > Sepiida > Sepiolidae > Euprymna > Euprymna scolopes. The sequence goes on from NC_136514.1 coordinate 84,144,860, forward strand.
TCCTAACACACACACACACACACACACACACACACATGAATTCTCACTTTTATAGGTATACTAGAAAGCAGCCCGGCGTTGCCCGGTCATAAATACGCAGAAATATTATATTTTAATTAATGCAGACTTCTTATTTATCATAAACAGAAATACCCTAGATATTAAACGTAACATTAAATTCTTTATAAAATAATAAAAAAAAGAAACAGTTAAGAAATTGAAACCTGTGCAAGTAAGTAAATAAAAAATACTCGAGCTGAGATCTAAACCAGAACTTAAAGACAGCGAGTAAAGTGCGATAGCTATCAGACCAGCCTGAGACAAACTTTAAAAGTTTTTTTCAAACTACTTATTCCTATTACGTTTCTGAATTTTTGAGATGAGGATTGGTTATTTGGATTATTATTCATCAGACTACTGTTCTCATCTTGAGTGTGATTTTCACAACGTTTCGGTCGATATAACCTCCGACCTTCTTCAGTTGTATCTTGTCGAACTCGGGAATGTTTCTGTCGAATTCGAGAATTCAGACGGAACTTCGAGCGGAACCCTTCATTTACTTCACGGGGGCAGCGTGCTCTTGTTCCGCCAGCCATGACTTAATAGAAGGAGAATTGAACCTCCTGAAGGTTGAAGGTTCAATCCTCAGTGTGGGGGACCGAAATATATATTTGCGAATTACTTAGGACCTCTAAGTTGTAAACCTAATGTATTTGGGTCCAGAAGGGGAAAACCGCGGCGTTTTTATTATATATAGGGATTATATTTTATTATCTATTATTCTATCATTCTGATCTCCATATTCTGCCATATGTTTATCCTTAATTTAATTAAATAATCTTTCGATATTGTATCCGTTATAATTTATTCCCTCATTCCACAATATTCCAAAAATCACGTAAATTAAGTAGAATTTTCTTTTCACTAAAAATAAAAATCAAAGTATATGATGAAACGAAGAAGGCGTGTCTCTTCATCGTTGGTTACTTCCCCTTCAATAACTTCTCCAGAAATTGAAATCAAAATCAGCTTTTGAATGGCTGTGATTTGATAATATTTATTTGCTACATAGTTGTCGTTTTTTTCACAACTTATCAAGGCCCAGAAGCCATCCAGGGATAAGGGTTATTGTAAGCACAGTACGTTAGTGTTGAGATTTAATAAAGTGTCTACTTAAGGGGGCGATTCATCAGGAATTTGTTTACGTTGGACTTGAAGACATCCAGGTTGTAGTCAGGTGAGAAGCAGGCAGACGGAACAGAGTTCCACAGGCGTGCAGTTCTAAGAAAGAAGCTTTGTTCATGGAATCTACGATTTTTGTTTTTTACCTTGAATTAGGTGTTAGGGTTTGATTAAACAACAATACTAATAAATGACTGCTTATTCAAAATTGGTACTTATGGCGATAAACAAAAAAAATAAATAAATAAAAATTTATCGTCACAGAATGAATATGGTATATTCTAAAAATCACCAAAATTTATTAAGTAGTTTTTTTTTTTTTTTAAGAAAATCAAATTTTACGTTTTATAGTGGTTACTCATTGTCGCAGTCATTTGTTTCTGGAAATGTTAATATAAGGGGAGGTAATCAGTGATCAATTTAACTTTTTTCACATACGTTTATGTTGATTTCCTAATAATTTATATACTTTTAAGAACTGCACGCCTGTGGAACTCTGTTCCGTCTGCCTGCGTCCCACCTGACTACAACTTGGATGTCTTCAAGTCCAACGTTAACAAATTCATAATGAACCGCCCTCTTAATTAAACACTTCATTAAATCTCCACACTAACGTACTGTACTTGCAATAATCCTTATCCCTGAGTGGCTTCCGGGCCTTGATAAGTGGTGACCACCGAGTAAAAAAAAAATACTGTTATAATTTCACACGTCCCTTCTAAAATACACCAACCTATCATAAATCCCTTATTTCGTGTAAACCCTTCCATAGTTATAACCTATTAATACATATGATTAAATAAGCACCTTCTATCAATTAAATTACCATATATCCTCCCCGAGAGTTTAATCACAAATATTGTCCACATATATTAAACTCACCATGGCAGATATGCTATACGGCTACCCGAATTATTAAATAAAAGCTATACTCCTCTTATATCACAATTTAGTTCTACCAAAGACCATCAATGTTTTGTTTCGCTGTCACTAGATGTCGCATCCCTATTATGATGAAAAGTCTTAGGCTTTGAAATACCATGGTATAAATAATCCCTATTTACCATAAACCCCCAACTGGTGTATACCTTGATGAATAAATGAATATATATATATATATATATATATATATATATAAATATATATATATATATATATATATATATATACGTATGTATATTTATGTGTATATATGTATATAGTTCCTTATTGAATAAATGAATATATATATATATATATATATATATATATATATATATAACTAAATAGGTTTATATCGTCATTTTCTTTCCTAGTTGGTTTATATATGTGTGTGCGTGTGTATCATATATATATATATATATATATATATATATATATATATATATATATATATATATTTGTCTTTACATAAGAAGAGGTTTGTTGCTACACAGTCATGAGCATGTTCTGGCCTACCAGTATTTACCAACTAGAGACCTCATCAGGAAACAACCCTTATTTCCGAAAACGGAATTCAAAAAAACCACCATGGCAGATATGCTATACAGCTACCCGCATTATTAAATAAAGGCTATACTTTTTTGAATTCCGTTTTCGGAAATAAGGGTTGTTCCCTGATGAGGTCTCTAGTTAGTAAATACTAGTAGACCGAAACATGCTAGTGACTGTGTAGCAACAAACTACTGCTTATGTAAAGACAAATGTAACTTGCTCTACTTCTGTATTGAGCACTCTCGTATGGACCTCGTTATATTTCACTGGGTAACCTACCTTTGGAAAATAGCAACCTCAAATTATATATATATATGTATATATATATATATATATATATATATATATATATAACTATTTCGTTTATTCACATAAATTTACTATACGAAAGTATAGATTTATGCGTAAACTTTAAGTATTTACTTCAAAAGTGCTCAATACGTAGGTAGAGCTAGTTAGTAATTTATAAAATATATATGGCGATTAAGCTACACTGAATATTCTGCGTTTCATCCAACTATAGGATTCGTCAGGCTTACTATATATATATATATATATATATATATATATATATATATATGTGTGTGTGTGTGTGTGTGTTTGTGTGTGTGTGTATTTATGTGTATATATGGATATAGTTCCTTATTGAATAAATGAATATATATATATATATATATATATATATATATATATATATATATATATATATATATATATAACTAAGTAGTCAGTAGTCTTTTTTCGTTTGGCTATACTTAAATATGAATATTAATACACAAAAAATACCCAAGTTTATAAAAGCATATATATATATATATATATATATATATATATATATATATATATATATATATATATATATATATATATAGTAATTTATTAAATATATATGGCGATTAATTTATTTTATAAATTACTAACTAGCTCTACCTACGTATTGAGCACTTTTGAAGTAAATACTTTAAATTTACGCATAAATCTATACTTTCGTATATTGAATTTATGTGAGTAAATGAAGTAGTTATATATACATATATATATATATATATATATATATATGCGCGAAATTAATCAGTCATTTATATAAAAACTAGTACCTTATATCTGCTAATTAAAAATTTCATCTTGACAATGAAAAACTATGACTTTTAGAATATTAATAATTGGCTTTCTTGTCCGAATCTAACTTAGTAACAGCCAAATGAGACGTATTTAAACTCTAGAACCTGTAAAAACCAATTTCATATAACCATTTACAAGTAAGACAAGGAAAAAAAGGGGAAGTAAAAACCACTTGAAATAATTATAACCTTTTATTTAAAAAGGGAAAATAAATTGAAAGGGAGGGAGAAAGAAATAATAATAAAGTCTGAAGTTCACCTTTTAATCGTTGTATTTTAACTGCCAAAAATGTCCCCCTTTTGGGGAATTTAAAGGTTCTAGTGACAGTTCAGGAGAGAGAAAGAATAGAATTAAAAGATAAGAAAAGATTAAGAAAGAGGCAAAACTTACTTTGAGGTAAGAATAGTTTTTTTTAGAAGCAAGGATAATTTATACGGGATTTTTTGTAGAGAGAAGAATGGCTAATCCTGCTTGCGATAGCATAAAAATAAAAGAAATGTCTCGTTGGATTTTAGTCTTTTTTATCTGATAGATCTGTATAAACTTTCTTTTACTCATATTTGTCGGCTTTTACTTGGAAAAAAACATTACTTGACCTGATGTAGTTTCGACAGCTCAGTCGAACAAAAACGTTTTCCTTGTTAGAGAAGGCTCTTTTTTTCTTGTTGCACTATTGAAGGTTATACACTTTCCTGTTCACTTCGAATATTTCCTGAGGAACAAGCAAATTATTGTTGTTTGCACCGTCACTTCTTTCACTCGTCTTAGGTTTAACATTTGCACTTATTTCTTTTCCTCTAGACAAGAATTTTGACTTGATTTTTTAGACTTTTCTGTCTGAACTCAGCAGGCATTTTTTCTCTTCATTTTCGTCACCTAGACGAAAATTTAACTGACGAAATAGGACCATCATCTAGAGCCTCCTGATGTCTCGCAACGGGGGGGGGGTCTGACATTTTCAAACAACGACCTTTCACTCCCAAAGGCCAAGACAGCAACTCATCTTCAATCTTCTCTCCTGATGTTAACCTAAGGTCATCTAAATAATTTCGTAATCTTCGAATTAAGTGATAATCCGAGGGAGTTATGCCAGGTGAATGTGGAGGTTGGGTCAAGATTTCCACAACTAACTGCGCAGTGTGGTAACGAGCATTATCATGATGGAATAAGGTCTGTTTTAATGTTTACTAAATTAATTAATCATGAATATATATTTTGGTTTTCTTTGGTCTCGTGTTACCTCAAAAAGCTACTTAAACGTTAGGGGCTTTTAGTTAGGACCATGCCTACAGGAATACTATGTAGGGAGTTGAGCGGCGAGTCAGGGAGACCTGGAAAGAATTCTAAAGCCTAAAAGTTCAAGGGCAGAAACTATTAAATAAGAACGCTTTTCGGAATCTAGGGATCTCTAAATTGAAGGGGTGAGATTTTGCTGCGTATCGTGGATATTTACGTTGATTTGATTACACGCATAAAATAAAATGCCCCTTTCTACAAACCGGCGAAAACTTTTGCACCGATCTGATTTTATCAATAAAAAGGGGGGGGACCATAAATTGGTCGTTGACAGCTGAGATTCAATCTGTCATTGAAAATTAGCCACAATCGACACAGCTGCGAGGCGATTGGTCTAAGTGGCCTTGCTTTTCTTTCACGAGATGGTGCAGCCTTTTTAATGATGAGGTGTTATTCGGAGTGAAACTTGAACCAAAATTAACTCTTGTGGCGTTGTTGCATGAAAGCCGGTTATACGGACAGCGAAACAAGGACGCTATTGGATACGACCGTAAGAAGGCTTTGTGGCGTGAATATCGCTGACACATGTGCGGCAATGGCCGATGAGAGCACGTCGGCCATTATTTGAGGATAGTTTTAATTACACAAGAAGATGACATTCGAGTGGATGTTTTATTTTCCCGAAAGGAGGCGCGTATTATCCGTAAACAACCATATCGAAAATAATTTTCATTTTTCTTTGGCGGTTCAGATTCGAAAACTTTTTTTCTGCTGCTTTTTCGCCTCAAACAAGGCTCAGTGTCATTTTGATGTAAGGAGCTACTGTTTGGGGTCAAATGTTCAGGGATAGTGTGTAGGGAGGTCAGCAGTACGTTTACACCCGTGTTAACCTGTAGAAAATGTCGCAAGGAAAGCAAAACAGAAAAAAACAATTCAACTCTTTTTTTTGCAGTTGACAACATAACATTTATATTATTTCTATTGGTCGGGCTATTATTATCATCTTGCGTGTTATTTGTACACCATTTGTGTCGGTTTGGGCCTCAACCGTTATAAGGAATCTTGGCTGTTATTTGGAAAAACAACATGCCTGAGGACGGTCGAAGGCCAAACCGATCCAAAAAATGTACAAATAGAACTCAACGTGACAATAATGCAAGTAATATAAACAATCAGCTCTCGTCTTAAAAATTCAAAACTTTAGCAGACCATTTATTTACAGGTACATTCCTGTCCCGTCATATTAAGCATGTGGGTCCACCCGTGTGTCACATGCCTGTCTCCATTCTACCTCTACCGTGGTCATTAGTTTGCACACACATTCTTTTTATAATCGTTTTCCTCCTTCTCTGCCGTGACATCACCTCGCACACGACTTAATCATTAGCATATAGATGTTATACGCGCGTCTGCGTTTTGTTACAGTACCAGCATACTTACATGATATAACATATTTACATGATATAGCATATTTACATGATATAGCATATTTACATGATATAACATATTTACATGATATAACATATTTACATGATATAGCATATTTACATGATATAGCATATTTACATGATAATTAGTATGAAGGGTTGCCCCTACATTGACCAAGGTCTTATATGTGGGGTTGCCCCCACATATGGTCTTTGCTTGCAGTATCTGCCGGAACATATGGTATTTATTTGCTCCCCCACCGAGCAAATTAGGCACAAGGCCGATTTTTAAAGTGAGGAGTGAAGGGGAAATGGGGACCAACTCCCCGGAGAGTAGGGGAGCTGGATAGTGATAATTGGTATGAAGGGTTGCCCCTACATTGACCAAGGTCTTATATGTGAGGTTGCCCACACATATGGTCTTTGCTTGCAGTATCTGCCGGAACAGATACTACACTTTGATTTTGTTTATATATTTTATTGAGAAAGAAAAAATTGAACATAAAAAACGTAAAAAAAATTCAATTCAACAAAATTAGGCACAAGGCCCTACAATAAATTGGGAGGGGGAGGGTACAGGGTCTTTTTGACTATGTAACAGATGAGACTTTGAAGTCTTATTCTTGACTGGCAACATTTACCGAAATTTGGCCAAAAGGCCAAGAAATGCTTAAAAAGCTAAGAGCAGCATCTATTAACAACATATATTTGATCTTAACCAAAAAGGCCAAGCACAAAAGTGTTACGGACAGACCGACATATCGACCGAGTGACTTATAGAGTCGCTTGCACGCGACTAAAAAAGTTCATTTTTGCCCGGTTTAGGATCATGGTTTAAAAATATTTCACTTTTTGTCCGGTTTAGGATTATATTTAAAAAAAAAAAAAAAAAAGAAAAGTTGTTTTCCATCTGAATAAAAATCATGGTTTGACGAAATAGATCGCTTTTGATCCGCTTGGATTTTGGTTGTCCGGTTTAGGATTATGTATTTAAAAATTGTTCGCTTTTGTCCGGTTTAAGATTATGTATTTAAAAATAGTTCGATTTTGTCTGATTTAGGATTATATATTTAAAAATAGTTCGATTTTGTTCGGTTTAGGATTATAAATTTAAAAATAGTTCGATTTTGTTCGGTTTAGGATTATGTATTTAAAAATAGTTCTTTTGTCTGATTTAGGATTATATATTGAAAAATAGTTCGATTTTGTTCGGTTTAGGATTATGTATTTAAAAATAGTTCGATTTTCTCTGATTTAGGATTATGTATTTAAAAATAGTTCGCTTTTGTCCCGTTTAAGATTATGTATTTAAAAATAGTTCTATTTTGTTCGGTTTAGGTTTATGTATTGAAAAATTGTTCGCTTTTGTCCCGTTTAAGATTATGTATTTAAAAATAGTTCTATTTTGTCTGATTTAGGTTTATGTATTTAAAAAATAGTTCGCTTTTGTCCCGTTTAAGATTATGTATTTAAAAATAGTTCGATTTTGTTCGGTTTAGGATTATGTATTTAAAAAAAGTTCTATTTTGTCTGATTTAGGTTTATGTATTTAAAAAATAGTTCGCTTTTGTCCCGTTTAAGATTATGTATTTAAAAATAGTTCGATTTTGTCTGATTAAGGATTATGTATTTAAAAATAGTTCGATTTTGTCTTATTTAGGATTATGTATTTAAAAATAGTTCGATTTTCTCTGATTTAGGATTATGTATTTAAAAAATAGTTCGATTTTGTCCCGTTTAAGATTATGTATTTAAAAATAGTTCGATTTTCTCTGATTTAGGATTATGTATTTAAAAATAGTTCGATTTTGTTCGGTTTAGGATTATGTATTTAAAAATAGTTCGATTTTGTCTGATTTGGGATTATGTATTTAAAAAATAGTTCGATTTTGTCCCGTTTAAGATAATGTATTTAAAAATAGTTCGATTTTCTCTGATTTAGGATTATGTATTTAAAAAATAGTTCGCTTTTGTCCCGTTTAAGATTATGTATTTAAAAATAGTTCGATTTTCTCTAATTTAGGATTATGTATTTAAAAAATAGTTCGCTTTTGTCCCGTTGAGGATTATGTATTTAAAAAATAGTTCTATTTTGTCTGATTTAGGATTATGTATTTAAAAAATAGTTCGCTTTTGTCCCGTTTAAGATTATGTATTTAAAAATAGTTCGATTTTCTCTGATTTAGGATTATGTATTTAAAAAATAGTTCGATTTTGTCCCGTTTAAGATTATGTATTTAAAAATAGTTCTATTTTGTCTGATTTAGGTTTATGTATTTAAAAAATAGTTCGCTTTTGTCCCGTTTAAGATTATGTATTTAAAAATAGTTCGATTTTCTCTGATTTAGGATTATGTATTAAAAAATAGTTCGCTTTTGTCCCGTTTAAGATTATGTATTTAAAAATAGTTCGATTTTCTCTGATTTAGGATTATGTATTTAAAAAATAGTTCGCTTTTGTCCCGTTTAAGATTATGTATTTAAAAATAGTTCGATTTTCTCTGATTTAGGATTATGTATTTAAAAAATAGTTCGCTTTTGTCGCGTTTAAGATTATGTATTTAAAAATAGTTCGATTTTCTCTGATTTAGGATTATGTATTTAAAAAATAGTTCGATTTTGTCCCGTTTAAGATTATGTATTTAAAAATAGTTCGATTTTGTCTGATTTAGGATTATGTATTTAAAAAATAGTTCGCTTTTGTCCCGTTTAAGATTATGTATTTAAAAATAGTTCGATTTTCTCTGATTTAGGATTATGTATTTAAAAAATAGTTCGCTTTTGTCCCGTTTAAGATTATGTATTTAAAAATAGTTCGATTTTCTCTGATTTAGGATTATGTATTTAAAAATAGTTCGCTTTTGTCCCGTTTAAGATTATGTATTTAAAAATAGTTCTATTTTGTCTGATTTAGGTTTATGTATTTAAAAAATAGTTCGCTTTTGTCCCGTTTAAGATTATGTATTTAAAAATAGTTCGATTTTCTCTAATTTAGGTTTATGTATTTAAAAAATAGTTCGCTTTTGTCCCGTTTAAGATTATGTATTTAAAAATAGTTCGATTTTGTCTGATTTAGGATTATGTATTTAAAAATAGTTCGATTTTGTCTGATTTAGGATTATGTATTTAAAAAATAGTTCGCTTTTGTCCCGTTTAAGATTATGTATTTAAAAATAGTTCTATTTTGTCTGATTTAGGTTTATGTATTTAAAAAATAGTTCGCTTTTGTCCCGTTTAAGATTATGTATTTAAAAAATAGTTCGATTTTGTCTGATTTAGGATTATGTATTTAAAAAATAGTTCGCTTTTGTCCCGTTTAAGATTATGTATTTAAAAATAGTTCTATTTTGTCTGATTTAGGTTTATGTATTTAAAAAATAGTTCGCTTTTGTCCCGTTTAAGATTATGTATTTAAAAATAGTTCTATTTTGTCTGATTTAGGTTTATGTATTTAAAAAATAGTTCGCTTTTGTCCCGTTTAAGATTATGTATTTAAAAAAAGTTCTATTTTGTCTGATTTAGGATTATGTATTTAAAAATAGTTCGATTTTGTCTGATTTAGGATTATGTATCTAAAAAATAGTTCGCTTTTGTCTGGTTTAAGATTATGTATTTAAAAATAGTTCGCTTTTGTCCCGTTTAAGATTATGTATTTAAAAATAGTTCGATTTTGTCTGATTTAGGTTTATGTAGTTAAAAATAGTTCTATTTTGTCTGATTTAGGTTTATGTATTTAAAAAATAGTTCGCTTTTGTCTGGTTTAAGATTATGCATTTAAAAATAGTTCTATTTTGTCTGATTTAGGATTATGTATTTAAAAATAGTTCTATTTTGTCTGATTTAGGTTTATGTATTTAAAAAATAGTTCGCTTTTGTCCCGTTTAAGATTATGTATTTAAAAATAGTTCTATTTTGTCTGATTTAGGTTTATGTATTTAAAAAATAGTTCGCTTTTGTCCCGTTTAAGATTATGTATTTAAAAATAGTTCGATTTTGTCTGATTTACGATTATGTATTTAAAAAATAGTTCGCTTTTGTCCCGTTTAAGATTATGTATTTAAAAAATAGTTCGCTTTTGTCTGGTTTAAGATTATGTATTTAAAAATAGTTCGATTTTCTCTGATTTAGGATTATGTATTTAAAAATAGTTCGATTTTGTCTGATTTAGGTTTATGTATTTAAAAAATAGTTCGCTTTTGTCCCGTTAAAGATTATGTATTTAAAAATAGTTCGATTTTGTCTGATTTAGGATTATGTATTTAAAAATAGTTCGATTTTGTCTGATTTAGGATTATGTATTTAAAAATAGTTCGATTTTGTCTGATTAAGGATTATGTATTAAAAAATAGTTTTATTTTGTCTGATTTAGGTTTATGTATTTAAAAAATAGTTCGCTTTTGTCCCGTTTAAGATTATGTATTTAAAAATAGTTCGATTTTGTCTGATTTAGGATTATGTATTTAAAAAAAGTTCGATTTTGTCTGATTTAGGATTATGTATTTAAAAATAGTTCGATTTTGTCTGATTTAGGATTATGTATTTAAAAATAGTTCGATTTTGTCTGATTTAGGTTTATGTATTTAAAATTAGTTCGATTTTGTCTGATTTAGGATTATGTATTTAAAAATAGTTCGATTTTGTCTGATTTAGGATTATGTATTTAAAAATAGTTTGATTTTGTCTGATTTAGGATTATGTATTTAAAAATAGTTCGATTTTGTCTGATTTAGGTTTATGTATTTAAAAAATAGTTCGCTTTTGTCCCGTTTAAGATTATGTATTTAAAAATAGTTCGATTTTGTCTGATTTAGGATTATGTATTTAAAAATAGTTCGATTTTGTCTGATTTAGGTTTATGTATTTAAAAATAGTTCGATTTTGTCTGATTTAGGATTATGTATTTAAAAATAGTTCGATTTTGTCTGATTTAGGTTTATGTATTTAAAAATAGTTCGATTTTGTCTGATTTAGGATTATGTATTTAAAAATAGTTCGATTTTGTCTGATTTAGGATTATGTATTTAAAAATAGTTCGATTTTGTCTGATTTAGGTTTATGTATTTAAAAAATAGTTCGCTTTTGTCCAGTTTAAGATTATGTATTTAAAAATAGTTCGATTTTGTCTGATTTAGGATTATGTATTTAAAAATAGTTCGATTTTGTCTGATTTAGGTTTATGTATTTAAAAAATAGTTCGCTTTTGTCCCGTTTAAGATTATGTATTTAAAAAATAGTTCGATTTTGTCTGATTTAGGATTATGTATTTAAAAAATAGTTCGCTTTTGTCCCGTTTAAGATTATGTATTTAAAAATAGTTCTATTTTGTCTGATTTAGGTTTATGTATTTAAAAAATAGTTCGCTTTTGTCCCGTTTAAGATTATGTATTTAAAAATAGTTCTATTTTGTCTGATTTAGGTTTATGTATTTAAAAAATAGTTCGCTTTTGTCCCGTTTAAGATTATGTATTTAAAAAAAGTTCTATTTTGTCTGATTTAGGATTATGTATTTAAAAATAGTTCGATTTTGTCTGATTTAGGATTATGTATCTAAAAAATAGTTCGCTTTTGTCTGGTTTAAGATTATGTATTTAAAAATAGTTCGCTTTTGTCCCGTTTAAGATTATGTATTTAAAAATAGTTCGATTTTGTCTGATTTAGGTTTATGTAGTTAAAAATAGTTCTATTTTGTCTGATTTAGGTTTATGTATTTAAAAAATAGTTCGCTTTTGTCTGGTTTAAGATTATGTATTTAAAAATAGTTCTATTTTGTCTGATTTAGGATTATGTATTTAAAAATAGTTCTATTTTGTCTGATTTAGGTTTATGTATTTAAAAAATAGTTCGCTTTTGTCCCGTTTAAGATTATGTATTTAAAAATAGTTCTATTTTGTCTGATTTAGGTTTATGTATTTAAAAAATAGTTCGCTTTTGTCCCGTTTAAGATTATGTATTTAAAAATAGTTCGATTTTGTCTGATTTACGATTATGTATTTAAAAAATAGTTCGCTTTTGTCCCGTTTAAGATTATGTATTTAAAAAATAGTTCGCTTTTGTCTGGTTTAAGATTATGTATTTAAAAATAGTTCGATTTTCTCTGATTTAGGATTATGTATTTAAAAATAGTTCGATTTTGTCTGATTTAGGTTTATGTATTTAAAAAATAGTTCGCTTTTGTCCCGTTAAAGATTATGTATTTAAAAATAGTTCGATTTTGTCTGATTTAGGATTATGTATTTAAAAATAGTTCGATTTTGTCTGATTTAGGATTATGTATTTAAAAATAGTTCGATTTTGTCTGATTAAGGATTATGTATTAAAAAATAGTTTTATTTTGTCTGATTTAGGTTTATGTATTTAAAAAATAGTTCGCTTTTGTCCCGTTTAAGATTATGTATTTAAAAATAGTTCGATTTTGTCTGATTTAGGATTATGTATTTAAAAAAAGTTCGATTTTGTCTGATTTAGGATTATGTATTTAAAAATAGTTCGATTTTGTCTGATTTAGGATTATGTATTTAAAAATAGTTCGATTTTGTCTGATTTAGGTTTATGTATTTAAAATTAGTTCGATTTTGTCTGATTTAGGATTATGTATTTAAAAATAGTTCGATTTTGTCTGATTTAGGATTATGTATTTAAAAATAGTTTGATTTTGTCTGATTTAGGATTATGTATTTAAAAATAGTTCGATTTTGTCTGATTTAGGTTTATGTATTTAAAAAATAGTTCGCTTTTGTCCCGTTTAAGATTATGTATTTAAAAATAGTTCGATTTTGTCTGATTTAGGATTATGTATTTAAAAATAGTTCGATTTTGTCTGATTTAGGTTTATGTATTTAAAAATAGTTCGATTTTGTCTGATTTAGGATTATGTATTTAAAAATTGTTCGATTTTGTCTGATTTAGGTTTATGTATTTAAAAATAGTTCGATTTTGTCTGATTTAGGATTATGTATTTAAAAATAGTTCGATTTTGTCTGATTTAGGATTATGTATTTAAAAATAGTTCGATTTTGTCTGATTTAGGTTTATGTATTTAAAAAATAGTTCGCTTTTGTCCCGTTTAAGATTATGTATTTAAAAATAGTTCGATTTTGTCTGATTAAGGATTATGTATTTAAAAATAGTTCGATTTTGTCTGATTTAGGATTATGTATTTAAAAATAGTTCGATTTTGTCTGATTTAGGATTATGTATTTAAAAATAGTTCGATTTTGTCTGATTTAGGATTATGTATTTAAAAATAGTTCGATTTTGTCTGATTTAGGATTATGTATTTAAAAATAGTTCGATTTTGTCTGATTTAGGTTTATGTATTTAAAAATAGTTCGATTTTGTCTGATTTAGGATGATGTATTAAAAAATAGTTCGATTTTGTCTGATTTAGGATTATGCATTTTAAAATAGTTCGATTTTGTCTGATTTAGGATTATGTATTTAAAAAATAGTTCGCTTTTGTCCCGTTTAAGATTATGTATTTAAAAATAGTTCGATTTTCTCTGATTTAGGATTATGTATTTAAAAAATAGTTCGATTTTGTCTGATTTAGGTTGATGTATTTAAAAAATAGTTCGATTTTGTCTGATTTAGGATTATGTATTTAAAAAATAGTTCGCTTTTGTCTGATTTAGGATTATGTATTTAAAAAATAGTTCGCTTTTGTCCCGTTTAAGATTATGTATTTAAAAATAGTTCGATTTTGTCTGATTTAGGATTATGTATTTAAAAAATAGTTCGCTTTTGTCTGATTTAGGATTATGTATTTAAAAAATAGTTCGCTTTTGTCCCGTTTAAGATTATGTATTTAAAAATAGTTCTATTTTGTCTGATTTAGGTTTATGTATTTAAAAATAGTTCGATTTTCTCTGATTTAGGATTATGTATTTAAAAAATAGTTCGCTTTTGTCCCGTTTAAGATTATGTATTTAAAAATAGTTCTATTTTGTCTGATTTAGGTTTATGTATTTAAAAATAGTTCGATTTTCTCTGATTTAGGATTATGTATTTAAAAAATAGTTCGCTTTTGTCCCGTTTAAGATTATGTATTTAAAAATAGTTCTATTTTGTCTGATTTAGGTTTATGTATTTAAAAATAGTTCGATTTTCTCTGATTTAGGATAATGTATTTAAAAAATAGTTCGCTTTTGTCCCGTTTAAGATTATGTATTTAAAAATAGTTCTATTTTGTCTGATTTAGGATTATGTATTAAAAATAGTTCGATTTTCTCTGATTTAGGATTATATATTTAAAAAATAGTTCGATTTTGTCTGATTTAGGATTATGTATTTAAAAAATAGTTCGCTTTTGTCCCGTTTAAGATTATGTATTTAAAAATAGTTCTATTTTGTCTGATTTAGGTTTATGTATTTAAAAATAGTTCGATTTTCTCTGATTTAGGATTATGTATTTAAAAAATAGTTCGCTTTTGTCCCGTTTAAGATTATGTATTTAAAAATAGTTCTATTTTGTCTGATTTAGGTTTATGTATTTAAAAAATAGTTCGCTTTTGTCCCGTTTAAGATAATGTATTAAAAAATAGTTCGATTTTCTCTGATTTAGGTTTATGTATTTAAAAAATAGTTCGATTTTGTCTGATTTAGGATTATGTATTTAAAAAATAGTTCGCTTTTGTCCCGTTTAAGATTATGTATTTAAAAATAGTTCGATTTTGTCTGATTTAGGATTATGTATTTAAAAAATAGTTCGCTTTTGTCCCGTTTAAGATTATGTATTTAAAAATAGTTCGATTTTCTCTGATTTAGGATTATGTATTTAAAAAATAGTTCGCTTTTGTCCCGTTTAAGATTATGTATTTAAAAAAAATTCGATTTTGTCTGATTTAGGATTATGTATTTAAAAAATAGTTCGCTTTTGTCCCGTTTAAGATTATGTATTTAAAAATAGTTCGATTTTCTCTGATTTAGGATTATGTATTTAAAAAATAGTTCGCTTTTGTCCCGTTTAAGATTATGTATTTAAAAATAGTTCGATTTTCTCTGATTTAGGATTATGTATTTAAAAAATTGTTCGCTTTTGTCCCGTTTAAGATTATGTATTTAAAAATAGTTCGATTTTGTCTGATTTAGGTTTATGTATTTAAAAATAGTTCGATTTTCTCTGATTTAGGATTATGTATTTAAAAAATAGTTCGCTTTTGTCCCGTTTAAGATTATGTATTTAAAAATAGTTCTATTTTGTCTGATTTAGGTTTATGTATTTAAAAAATAGTTCGATTTTGTCTGATTTAGGATTATGTATTTAAAAAATAGTTCGCTTTTGTCCCGTTTAAGATTATGTATTTAAAATAGTTCGATTTTCTCTGATTTAGGATTATGTATTTAAAAAATAGTTCGCTTTTGTCCCGTTTAAGATTATGTATTTAAAAATAGTTCGATTTTGTCTGATTAAGGTTTATGTATTTAAAAAATAGTTCGATTTTGTCTGATTTAGGATTATGTATTTAAAAAATAGTTCGCTTTTGTCCCGTTTAAGATTATGTATTTAAAAATAGTTCGATTTTCTCTGATTTAGGATTATGTATTTAAAAAATAGTTCGCTTTTGTCCCGTTTAAGATTATGTATTTAAAAATAGTTCTATTTTGTCTGATTTAGGATTATGTATTTAAAAAATAGTTCGATTTTCTCTGATTTAGGTTTATGTATTTAAAAAATAGTTCGCTTTTGTCCCGTTTAAGATTATGTATTTAAAAATAGTTCGATTTTCTCTGATTTAGGATTATGTATTTAAAAATAGTTCGATTTTCTCTGATTTAGGTTTATGTATTTAAAAAATAGTTCGCTTTTGTCCCGTTTAAGATTATGTATTTAAAAATAGTTCTATTTTGTCTGATTTAGGTTTATGTATTTAAAAAATAGTTCGCTTTTGTCCCGTTTAAGATTATGTATTTAAAAATAGTTCTATTTTGTCTGATTTAGGTTTATGTATTTAAAAAATAGTTCGATTTTGTCTGATTTAGGATTATGTATTTAAAAAATAGTTCGCTTTTGTCCCGTTTAAGATTATGTATTTAAAAATAGTTCGATTTTGTCTGATTTAGGTTTATGTATTTAAAAATAGTTCGATTTTGTCTGATTTAGGATTATGTATTTAAAAAATAGTTCGCTTTTGTCTGATTTAGGATTATGTATTTAAAAAATAGTTCGCTTTTGTCCCGTTTAAGATTATGTATTTAAAAATAGTTCGATTTTGTCTGATTTAGGATTATGTATTTAAAAAATAGTTCGCTTTTGTCTGATTTAGGATTATGTATTTAAACAATAGTTCGCTTTTGTCCCGTTTAAGATTATGTATTTAAAAATAGTTCTATTTTGTCTGATTTAGGTTTATGTATTTAAAAATAGTTCGATTTTCTCTGATTTAGGATTATGTATTTAAAAAATAGTTCGCTTTTGTCCCGTTTAAGATTATGTATTTAAAAATAGTTCTATTTTGTCTGATTTAGGTTTATGTATTTAAAAATAGTTCGATTTTCTCTGATTTAGGATTATGTATTTAAAAAAAAATTCGCTTTTGTCCCGTTTAAGATTATGTATTTAAAAATAGTTCTATTTTGTCTGATTTAGGTTTATGTATTTAAAAATAGTTCGATTTTCTCTGATTTAGGATAATGTATTAAAAAAATAGTTCGCTTTTGTCCCGTTGAAGATTATGTATTTAAAAATAGTTCTATTTTGTCTGATTTAGGATTATGTATTTAAAAAATAGTTCGATTTTCTCTGATTTAGGATTATATATTTAAAAAATAGTTCGATTTTGTCTGATTTAGGATTATGTATTTAAAAAATAGTTCGCTTTTGTCCCGTTTAAGATTATGTATTTAAAAATAGTTCTATTTTGTCTGATTTAGGTTTATGTATTTAAAAATAGTTCGATTTTCTCTGATTTAGGATTATGTATTTAAAAAATAGTTCGCTTTTGTCCCGTTTAAGATTATGTATTTAAAAATAGTTCTATTTTGTCTGATTTAGGTTTATGTATTTAAAAAATAGTTCGCTTTTGTCCCGTTTAAGATTATGTATTAAAAAATAGTTCGATTTTCTCTGATTTAGGTTTATGTATTTAAAAAATAGTTCGATTTTGTCTGATTTAGGATTATGTATTTAAAAAATAGTTCGCTTTTGTCCCGTTTAAGATTATGTATTTAAAAATAGTTCGATTTTCTCTGATTTAGGATTATGTATTTAAAAAATAGTTCGCTTTTGTCCCGTTTAAGATTATGTATTTAAAAATAGTTCGATTTTCTCTGATTTAGGATTATGTATTTAAAAAATAGTTCGCTTTTGTCCCGTTTAAGATTATGTATTTAAAAATAGTTCGATTTTGTCTGATTTAGGATTATGTATTTAAAAAATAGTTCGCTTTTGTCCCGTTTAAGATTATGTATTTAAAAATAGTTCGATTTTCTCTGATTTAGGATTATGTATTTAAAAAA
This sequence comes from Euprymna scolopes, assembly GCF_053919585.1. NCBI lineage: Eukaryota > Metazoa > Mollusca > Cephalopoda > Sepiida > Sepiolidae > Euprymna > Euprymna scolopes. The sequence goes on from NC_136514.1 coordinate 84,162,753, forward strand.
TAGTTCGCTTTTGTCCCGTTTAAGATTATGTATTTAAAAATAGTTCGATTTTCTCTGATTTAGGATTATGTATTTAAAAAATAGTTCGCTTTTGTCCCGTTTAAGATTATGTATTTAAAAATCGTTCTATTTTGTCTGATTTAGGATTATGTATTTAAAAAATAGTTCGCTTTTGTCCCGTTTAAGATTATGTATTTAAAAATAGTTCTATTTTGTCTGATTTAGGTTTATGTATTTAAAAAATAGTTCGATTTTGTCTGATTTAGGATTATGTATTTAAAAAATAGTTCGCTTTTGTCCCGTTTAAGATTATGTATTTAAAATAGTTCGATTTTCTCTGATTTAGGATTATGTATTTAAAAAATAGTTCGCTTTTGTCCCGTTTAAGATTATGTATTTAAAAATAGTTCGATTTTGTCTGATTTAGGTTTATGTATTTAAAAAATAGTTCTATTTTGTCTGATTTAGGATTATGTATTTAAAAAATAGTTCGCTTTTGTCCCGTTTAAGATTATGTATTTAAAAATAGTTCGATTTTCTCTGATTTAGGATTATGTATTTAAAAAATAGTTCGATTTTCTCTGATTTAGGTTTATGTATTTAAAAAATAGTTCGCTTTTGTCCCGTTTAAGATTATGTATTTAAAAATAGTTCGATTTTCTCTGATTTAGGATTATGTATTTAAAAATAGTTCGATTTTCTCTGATTTAGGTTTATGTATTTAAAAAATAGTTCGCTTTTGTCCCGTTTAAGATTATGTATTTAAAAATAGTTCTATTTTGTCTGATTTAGGTTTATGTATTTAAAAAATAGTTCGCTTTTGTCCCGTTTAAGATTATGTATTTAAAAATAGTTCTATTTTGTCTGATTTAGGTTTATGTATTTAAAAAATAGTTCGATTTTGTCTGATTTAGGATTATGTATTTAAAAAATAGTTCGCTTTTGTCCCGTTTAAGATTATGTATTTAAAAATAGTTCTATTTTGTCTGATTTAGGTTTATGTATTTAAAAATAGTTCGATTTTCTCTGATTTAGGATTATGTATTTAAAAAATAGTTCGCTTTTGTCCCGTTTAAGATTATGTATTTAAAAATAGTTCTATTTTGTCTGATTTAGGTTTATGTATTTAAAAAATAGTTCGCTTTTGTCCCGTTTAAGATTATGTATTTAAAAATAGTTCTATTTTGTCTGATTTAGGTTTATGTATTTAAAAAATAGTTCGATTTTGTCTGATTTAGGATTATGTATTTAAAAAATAGTTCGCTTTTGTCCCGTTTAAGATTATGTATTTAAAATAGTTCTATTTTCTCTGATTTAGGATTATGTATTTAAAAAATAGTTCGCTTTTGTCCCGTTTAAGATTATGTATTTAAAAATAGTTCTATTTTGTCTGATTTAGGTTAATGTATTTAAAAAATAGTTCGATTTTGTCTGATTTAGGATTATGTATTAAAAAATAGTTCGCTTTTGTCCCGTTTAAGATTATGTATTTAAAAATAGTTCGATTTTCTCTGATTTAGGATTATGTATTTAAAAAATAGTTCGCTTTTGTCCCGTTTAAGATTATGTATTTAAAAATAGTTCGATTTTCTCTGATTTAGGATTATGTATTTAAAAAATAGTTCGATTTTCTCTGATTTAGGTTTATGTATTTAAAAAATTGTTCGCTTTTGTCCCGTTTAAGATTATGTATTTAAAAATAGTTCGATTTTCTCTGATTTAGGATTATGTATTTAAAAATAGTTCGATTTTCTCTGATTTAGGTTTATGTATTTAAAAAATAGTTCGCTTTTGTCCCGTTTTAGATTATGTATTTAAAAATCGTTCGATTTTCTCTGATTTAGGATTATATATTTAAAAATAGTTCGATTTTCTCTGATTTAGGTTTATGTATTTAAAAAATAGTTCGCTTTTGTCCCGTTTAAGATTATGTATTTAAAAATAGTTCTATTTTGTCTGATTTAGGTTTATGTATTTAAAAAATAGTTCGCTTTTGTCCCGTTTAAGATTATGTATTTAAAAATAGTTCTATTTTGTCTGATTTAGGTTTATGTATTTAAAAAATAGTTCGATTTTGTCTGATTTAGGATTATGTATTTAAAAAATAGTTCGCTTTTGTCCCGTTTAAGATTATGTATTTAAAAATAGTTCGATTTTCTCTGATTTAGGATTATGTATTTAAAAAATAGTTCGATTTTGTCTGATTTAGGATTATGTATTTAAAAAATAGTTCGCTTTTGTCCCGTTTAAGATTATGTATTTAAAAATAGTTCTATTTTGTCTGATTTAGGTTTATGTATTTAAAAATAGTTCTATTTTGTCTGATTTAGGATTATGTATTTAAAAAATAGTTCGCTTTTTTCCCGTTTAAGATTATGTATTTAAAAATTGTTCTATTTTGTCTGACTTAGGTTTAAGTATTTAAAAAATAGTTCGCTTTTGTCCCGTTTAAGATTATGTATTAAAAAATAGTTCTATTTTGTCTGATTTAGGTTTATGTATTTAAAAAATAGTTCGATTTTGTCTGATTTAGGATTATGTATTTAAAAAATAGTTCGCTTTTGTCTCGTTTAAGATTATGTATTTAAAAATAGTTCGATTTTCTCTGATTTAGGATTATGTATTTAAAAAATAGTTCGCTTTTGTCCCGTTTAAGATTATGTATTTAAAAATAGTTCTATTTTGTCTGATTTAGGTTTATGTATTTAAAAATAGTTCGATTTTCTCTGATTTAGGATTATGTATTTAAAAAATAGTTCGCTTTTGTCCTGTTTAAGATTATGTATTTAAAAATAGTTCTATTTTGTCTGATTTAGGTTTATGTATTTAAAAATAGTTCGATTTTCTCTGATTTAGGATTATGTATTTAAAAAATAGTTCGCTTTTGTCCCGTTTAAGATTATGTATTTAAAAAATAGTTCGATTTTGTCTGATTTAGGATTATGTATTTAAAAAATAGTTCGCTTTTGTCCCGTTTAAGATTATGTATTTAAAAATAGTTCGATTTTCTCTGATTTAGGATTATGTATTTAAAAAATAGTTCGCTTTTGTCCCGTTTAAGATTATGTATTTAAAAATAGTTCTATTTTGTCTGATTTAGGATTATGTATTTAAAAATAGTTCTATTTTGTCTGATTTAGGATTATGTATTTAAAAAATAGTTCGATTTTCTCTGATTTAGGTTTATGTATTTAAAAAATAGTTCGCTTTTGTCCCGTTTAAGATTATGTATTTAAAAAAAATTCGATTTTCTCTGATTTAGGATTATGTATTTAAAAATAGTTCTATTTTGTCTGATTTAGGTTTATGTATTTAAAAAATAGTTCGCTTTTGTCCCGTTTTAGATTATGTATTTAAAAATAGTTCGATTTTCTCTGATTTAGGATTATGTATTTAAAAAATAGTTCGCTTTTGTCCCGTTTAAGATTATGTATTTAAAAAATAGTTCGATTTTGTCTGATTTAGGATTATGTATTTAAAAAATAGTTCGCTTTTGTCCCGTTTAAGATTATGTATTTAAAAATAGTTCTATTTTGTCTGATTTAGGTTTATGTATTTAAAAAATAGTTCGCTTTTGTCCCGTTTAAGATTATGTATTTAAAAATAGTTCTATTTTGTCTGATTTAGGATTATGTATTTAAAAAATAGTTCGCTTTTGTCCCGTTTAAGATTATGTATTTAAAAAAAAATTCGATTTTCTCTGATTTAGGATTATGTATTTAAAAAATAGTTCGCTTTTGTCCCGTTTAAGATTATGTATTTAAAAATAGTTCGATTTTCTCTGATTTAGGATTATGTATTTAAAAAATAGTTCGATTTTGTCCCGTTTAAGATTATGTATTTAAAAATAGTTCTATTTTGTCTGATTTAGGATTATGTATTTAAAAATAGTTCGATTTTCTCTGATTTAGGATTATGTATTTAAAAAATAGTTCGATTTTCTCTGATTTAGGTTTATGTATTTAAAAAATAGTTCGCTTTTGTCCCGTTTAAGATTATGTATTTAAAAAAAGTTCGATTTTGTCTGATTTAGGATTATGTATTTAAAAATAGTTCTATTTTGTCTGATTTAGGTTTATGTATTTAAAAAATAGTTCGCTTTTGTCCCGTTTTAGATTATGTATTTAAAAATAGTTCGATTTTCTCTGATTTAGGATTATGTATTTAAAAAATAGTTCGCTTTTGTCCCGTTTAAGATTATGTATTTAAAAAATAGTTCGATTTTGTCTGATTTAGGATTATGTATTTAAAAAATAGTTCGCTTTTGTCCCGTTTAAGATTATGTATTTAAAAATAGTTCTATTTTGTCTGATTTAGGTTTATGTATTTAAAAAATAGTTCGCTTTTGTCCCGTTTAAGATTATGTATTTAAAAATAGTTCGATTTTGTCTGATTTAGGATTATGTATTTAAAAAATAGTTCGCTTTTGTCCCGTTTAAGATTATGTATTTAAAAAATAGTTCGATTTTGTCTGATTTAGGATTATGTATTTAAAAAATAGTTCGCTTTTGTCCCGTTTAAGATTATGTATTTAAAAATAGTTCGATTTTCTCTGATTTAGGATTATGTATTTAAAAAATAGTTCGCTTTTGTCCCGTTTAAGATTATGTATTTAAAAATAGTTCGATTTTCTCTGATTTAGGTTTATGTATTTAAAAATAGTTCGATTTTCTCTGATTTAGGATTATGTATTTAAAAAATAGTTCGCTTTTGTCCCGTTTAAGATTATGTATTTAAAAATAGTTCGATTTTCTCTGATTTAGGATTATGTATTTAAAAAATAGTTCGCTTTTGTCCCGTTTAAGATTATGTATTGAAAAATAGTTCGATTTTGTCTGATTTAGGTTTATGTATTTAAAAAATAGTTCGATTTTGTCTGATTTAGGATTATGTATTTAAAAAATAGTTCGCTTTTGTCCCGTTTAAGATTATGTATTTAAAAATAGTTCGATTTTCTCTGATTTAGGTTTATGTATTTAAAAAATAGTTCGCTTTTGTCCCGTTTAAGATTATGTATTTAAAAATAGTTCTATTTTGTCTGATTTAGGTTTATGTATTTAAAAAATAGTTCGATTTTGTCTGATTTAGGATTATGTATTTAAAAAATAGTTCGCTTTTGTCCCGTTTAAGATTATGTATTTAAAAATAGTTCGATTTTGTCTGATTTAGGTTTATGTATTTAAAAATAGTTCGATTTTGTCTGATTTAGGATTATGTATTTAAAAAATAGTTCGCTTTTGTCTGATTTAGGATTATGTATTTAAAAAATAGTTCGCTTTTGTCCCGTTTAAGATTATGTATTTAAAAATAGTTCGATTTTGTCTGATTTAGGATTATGTATTTAAAAAATAGTTCGCTTTTGTCTGATTTAGGATTATGTATTTAAACAATAGTTCGCTTTTGTCCCGTTTAAGATTATGTATTTAAAAATAGTTCTATTTTGTCTGATTTAGGTTTATGTATTTAAAAATAGTTCGATTTTCTCTGATTTAGGATTATGTATTTAAAAAATAGTTCGCTTTTGTCCCGTTTAAGATTATGTATTTAAAAATAGTTCTATTTTGTCTGATTTAGGTTTATGTATTTAAAAATAGTTCGATTTTCTCTGATTTAGGATTATGTATTTAAAAAAAAATTCGCTTTTGTCCCGTTTAAGATTATGTATTTAAAAATAGTTCTATTTTGTCTGATTTAGGTTTATGTATTTAAAAATAGTTCGATTTTCTCTGATTTAGGATAATGTATTAAAAAAATAGTTCGCTTTTGTCCCGTTGAAGATTATGTATTTAAAAATAGTTCTATTTTGTCTGATTTAGGATTATGTATTTAAAAAATAGTTCGATTTTCTCTGATTTAGGATTATATATTTAAAAAATAGTTCGATTTTGTCTGATTTAGGATTATGTATTTAAAAAATAGTTCGCTTTTGTCCCGTTTAAGATTATGTATTTAAAAATAGTTCTATTTTGTCTGATTTAGGTTTATGTATTTAAAAATAGTTCGATTTTCTCTGATTTAGGATTATGTATTTAAAAAATAGTTCGCTTTTGTCCCGTTTAAGATTATGTATTTAAAAATAGTTCTATTTTGTCTGATTTAGGTTTATGTATTTAAAAAATAGTTCGCTTTTGTCCCGTTTAAGATTATGTATTAAAAAATAGTTCGATTTTCTCTGATTTAGGTTTATGTATTTAAAAAATAGTTCGATTTTGTCTGATTTAGGATTATGTATTTAAAAAATAGTTCGCTTTTGTCCCGTTTAAGATTATGTATTTAAAAATAGTTCGATTTTGTCTGATTTAGGATTATGTATTTAAAAAATAGTTCGCTTTTGTCCCGTTTAAGATTATGTATTTAAAAATAGTTCGATTTTCTCTGATTTAGGATTATGTATTTAAAAAATAGTTCGCTTTTGTCCCGTTTAAGATTATGTATTTAAAAATAGTTCGATTTTGTTCGGTTTAGGATTATGTATTTAAAAAAAGTTCTATTTTGTCTGATTTAGGTTTATGTATTTAAAAAATAGTTCGCTTTTGTCCCGTTTAAGATTATGTATTTAAAAATAGTTCGATTTTGTCTGATTAAGGATTATGTATTTAAAAATAGTTCGATTTTGTCTTATTTAGGATTATGTATTTAAAAATAGTTCGATTTTGTCTGATTTAGGATTATGTATTTAAAAAATAGTTCGATTTTGTCCCGTTTAAGATTATGTATTTAAAAATAGTTCGATTTTCTCTGATTTAGGATTATGTATTTAAAAATAGTTCGATTTTGTTCGGTTTAGGATTATGTATTTAAAAATAGTTCGATTTTGTCTGATTTGGGATTATGTATTTAAAAAATAGTTCGATTTTGTCCCGTTTAAGATAATGTATTTAAAAATAGTTCGATTTTCTCTGATTTAGGATTATGTATTTAAAAAATAGTTCGCTTTTGTCCCGTTTAAGATTATGTATTTAAAAATAGTTCGATTTTCTCTAATTTAGGATTATGTATTTAAAAAATAGTTCGCTTTTGTCCCGTTGAGGATTATGTATTTAAAAAATAGTTCTATTTTGTCTGATTTAGGATTATGTATTTAAAAAATAGTTCGCTTTTGTCCCGTTTAAGATTATGTATTTAAAAATAGTTCGATTTTCTCTGATTTAGGATTATGTATTTAAAAAATAGTTCGATTTTGTCCCGTTTAAGATTATGTATTTAAAAATAGTTCTATTTTGTCTGATTTAGGTTTATGTATTTAAAAAATAGTTCGCTTTTGTCCCGTTTAAGATTATGTATTTAAAAATAGTTCGATTTTCTCTGATTTAGGATTATGTATTAAAAAATAGTTCGCTTTTGTCCCGTTTAAGATTATGTATTTAAAAATAGTTCGATTTTCTCTGATTTAGGATTATGTATTTAAAAAATAGTTCGCTTTTGTCCCGTTTAAGATTATGTATTTAAAAATAGTTCGATTTTCTCTGATTTAGGATTATGTATTTAAAAAATAGTTCGCTTTTGTCGCGTTTAAGATTATGTATTTAAAAATAGTTCGATTTTCTCTGATTTAGGATTATGTATTTAAAAAATAGTTCGATTTTGTCCCGTTTAAGATTATGTATTTAAAAATAGTTCGATTTTGTCTGATTTAGGATTATGTATTTAAAAAATAGTTCGCTTTTGTCCCGTTTAAGATTATGTATTTAAAAATAGTTCGATTTTCTCTGATTTAGGATTATGTATTTAAAAAATAGTTCGCTTTTGTCCCGTTTAAGATTATGTATTTAAAAATAGTTCGATTTTCTCTGATTTAGGATTATGTATTTAAAAATAGTTCGCTTTTGTCCCGTTTAAGATTATGTATTTAAAAATAGTTCTATTTTGTCTGATTTAGGTTTATGTATTTAAAAAATAGTTCGCTTTTGTCCCGTTTAAGATTATGTATTTAAAAATAGTTCGATTTTCTCTAATTTAGGTTTATGTATTTAAAAAATAGTTCGCTTTTGTCCCGTTTAAGATTATGTATTTAAAAATAGTTCGATTTTGTCTGATTTAGGATTATGTATTTAAAAATAGTTCGATTTTGTCTGATTTAGGATTATGTATTTAAAAAATAGTTCGCTTTTGTCCCGTTTAAGATTATGTATTTAAAAATAGTTCTATTTTGTCTGATTTAGGTTTATGTATTTAAAAAATAGTTCGCTTTTGTCCCGTTTAAGATTATGTATTTAAAAAATAGTTCGATTTTGTCTGATTTAGGATTATGTATTTAAAAAATAGTTCGCTTTTGTCCCGTTTAAGATTATGTATTTAAAAATAGTTCTATTTTGTCTGATTTAGGTTTATGTATTTAAAAAATAGTTCGCTTTTGTCCCGTTTAAGATTATGTATTTAAAAATAGTTCTATTTTGTCTGATTTAGGTTTATGTATTTAAAAAATAGTTCGCTTTTGTCCCGTTTAAGATTATGTATTTAAAAAAAGTTCTATTTTGTCTGATTTAGGATTATGTATTTAAAAATAGTTCGATTTTGTCTGATTTAGGATTATGTATCTAAAAAATAGTTCGCTTTTGTCTGGTTTAAGATTATGTATTTAAAAATAGTTCGCTTTTGTCCCGTTTAAGATTATGTATTTAAAAATAGTTCGATTTTGTCTGATTTAGGTTTATGTAGTTAAAAATAGTTCTATTTTGTCTGATTTAGGTTTATGTATTTAAAAAATAGTTCGCTTTTGTCTGGTTTAAGATTATGCATTTAAAAATAGTTCTATTTTGTCTGATTTAGGATTATGTATTTAAAAATAGTTCTATTTTGTCTGATTTAGGTTTATGTATTTAAAAAATAGTTCGCTTTTGTCCCGTTTAAGATTATGTATTTAAAAATAGTTCTATTTTGTCTGATTTAGGTTTATGTATTTAAAAAATAGTTCGCTTTTGTCCCGTTTAAGATTATGTATTTAAAAATAGTTCGATTTTGTCTGATTTACGATTATGTATTTAAAAAATAGTTCGCTTTTGTCCCGTTTAAGATTATGTATTTAAAAAATAGTTCGCTTTTGTCTGGTTTAAGATTATGTATTTAAAAATAGTTCGATTTTCTCTGATTTAGGATTATGTATTTAAAAATAGTTCGATTTTGTCTGATTTAGGTTTATGTATTTAAAAAATAGTTCGCTTTTGTCCCGTTAAAGATTATGTATTTAAAAATAGTTCGATTTTGTCTGATTTAGGATTATGTATTTAAAAATAGTTCGATTTTGTCTGATTTAGGATTATGTATTTAAAAATAGTTCGATTTTGTCTGATTAAGGATTATGTATTAAAAAATAGTTTTATTTTGTCTGATTTAGGTTTATGTATTTAAAAAATAGTTCGCTTTTGTCCCGTTTAAGATTATGTATTTAAAAATAGTTCGATTTTGTCTGATTTAGGATTATGTATTTAAAAAAAGTTCGATTTTGTCTGATTTAGGATTATGTATTTAAAAATAGTTCGATTTTGTCTGATTTAGGATTATGTATTTAAAAATAGTTCGATTTTGTCTGATTTAGGTTTATGTATTTAAAATTAGTTCGATTTTGTCTGATTTAGGATTATGTATTTAAAAATAGTTCGATTTTGTCTGATTTAGGATTATGTATTTAAAAATAGTTTGATTTTGTCTGATTTAGGATTATGTATTTAAAAATAGTTCGATTTTGTCTGATTTAGGTTTATGTATTTAAAAAATAGTTCGCTTTTGTCCCGTTTAAGATTATGTATTTAAAAATAGTTCGATTTTGTCTGATTTAGGATTATGTATTTAAAAATAGTTCGATTTTGTCTGATTTAGGTTTATGTATTTAAAAATAGTTCGATTTTGTCTGATTTAGGATTATGTATTTAAAAATAGTTCGATTTTGTCTGATTTAGGTTTATGTATTTAAAAATAGTTCGATTTTGTCTGATTTAGGATTATGTATTTAAAAATAGTTCGATTTTGTCTGATTTAGGATTATGTATTTAAAAATAGTTCGATTTTGTCTGATTTAGGTTTATGTATTTAAAAAATAGTTCGCTTTTGTCCAGTTTAAGATTATGTATTTAAAAATAGTTCGATTTTGTCTGATTTAGGATTATGTATTTAAAAATAGTTCGATTTTGTCTGATTTAGGTTTATGTATTTAAAAAATAGTTCGCTTTTGTCCCGTTTAAGATTATGTATTTAAAAAATAGTTCGATTTTGTCTGATTTAGGATTATGTATTTAAAAAATAGTTCGCTTTTGTCCCGTTTAAGATTATGTATTTAAAAATAGTTCTATTTTGTCTGATTTAGGTTTATGTATTTAAAAAATAGTTCGCTTTTGTCCCGTTTAAGATTATGTATTTAAAAATAGTTCTATTTTGTCTGATTTAGGTTTATGTATTTAAAAAATAGTTCGCTTTTGTCCCGTTTAAGATTATGTATTTAAAAAAAGTTCTATTTTGTCTTATTTAGGATTATGTATTTAAAAATAGTTCGATTTTGTCTGATTTAGGATTATGTATCTAAAAAATAGTTCGCTTTTGTCTGGTTTAAGATTATGTATTTAAAAATAGTTCGCTTTTGTCCCGTTTAAGATTATGTATTTAAAAATAGTTCGATTTTGTCTGATTTAGGTTTATGTAGTTAAAAATAGTTCTATTTTGTCTGATTTAGGTTTATGTATTTAAAAAATAGTTCGCTTTTGTCTGGTTTAAGATTATGTATTTAAAAATAGTTCTATTTTGTCTGATTTAGGATTATGTATTTAAAAATAGTTCTATTTTGTCTGATTTAGGTTTATGTATTTAAAAAATAGTTCGCTTTTGTCCCGTTTAAGATTATGTATTTAAAAATAGTTCTATTTTGTCTGATTTAGGTTTATGTATTTAAAAAATAGTTCGCTTTTGTCCCGTTTAAGATTATGTATTTAAAAATAGTTCGATTTTGTCTGATTTACGATTATGTATTTAAAAAATAGTTCGCTTTTGTCCCGTTTAAGATTATGTATTTAAAAAATAGTTCGCTTTTGTCTGGTTTAAGATTATGTATTTAAAAATAGTTCGATTTTCTCTGATTTAGGATTATGTATTTAAAAATAGTTCGATTTTGTCTGATTTAGGTTTATGTATTTAAAAAATAGTTCGCTTTTGTCCCGTTAAAGATTATGTATTTAAAAATAGTTCGATTTTGTCTGATTTAGGATTATGTATTTAAAAATAGTTCGATTTTGTCTGATTTAGGATTATGTATTTAAAAATAGTTCGATTTTGTCTGATTAAGGATTATGTATTAAAAAATAGTTTTATTTTGTCTGATTTAGGTTTATGTATTTAAAAAATAGTTCGCTTTTGTCCCGTTTAAGATTATGTATTTAAAAATAGTTCGATTTTGTCTGATTTAGGATTATGTATTTAAAAAAAGTTCGATTTTGTCTGATTTAGGATTATGTATTTAAAAATAGTTCGATTTTGTCTGATTTAGGATTATGTATTTAAAAATAGTTCGATTTTGTCTGATTTAGGTTTATGTATTTAAAATTAGTTCGATTTTGTCTGATTTAGGATTATGTATTTAAAAATAGTTCGATTTTGTCTGATTTAGGATTATGTATTTAAAAATAGTTTGATTTTGTCTGATTTAGGATTATGTATTTAAAAATAGTTCGATTTTGTCTGATTTAGGTTTATGTATTTAAAAAATAGTTCGCTTTTGTCCCGTTTAAGATTATGTATTTAAAAATAGTTCGATTTTGTCTGATTTAGGATTATGTATTTAAAAATAGTTCGATTTTGTCTGATTTAGGTTTATGTATTTAAAAATAGTTCGATTTTGTCTGATTTAGGATTATGTATTTAAAAATTGTTCGATTTTGTCTGATTTAGGTTTATGTATTTAAAAATAGTTCGATTTTGTCTGATTTAGGATTATGTATTTAAAAATAGTTCGATTTTGTCTGATTTAGGATTATGTATTTAAAAATAGTTCGATTTTGTCTGATTTAGGTTTATGTATTTAAAAAATAGTTCGCTTTTGTCCCGTTTAAGATTATGTATTTAAAAATAGTTCGATTTTGTCTGATTAAGGATTATGTATTTAAAAATAGTTCGATTTTGTCTGATTTAGGATTATGTATTTAAAAATAGTTCGATTTTGTCTGATTTAGGATTATGTATTTAAAAATAGTTCGATTTTGTCTGATTTAGGATTATGTATTTAAAAATAGTTCGATTTTGTCTGATTTAGGATTATGTATTTAAAAATAGTTCGATTTTGTCTGATTTAGGTTTATGTATTTAAAAATAGTTCGATTTTGTCTGATTTAGGATGATGTATTAAAAAATAGTTCGATTTTGTCTGATTTAGGATTATGCATTTTAAAATAGTTCGATTTTGTCTGATTTAGGATTATGTATTTAAAAAATAGTTCGCTTTTGTCCCGTTTAAGATTATGTATTTAAAAATAGTTCGATTTTCTCTGATTTAGGATTATGTATTTAAAAAATAGTTCGATTTTGTCTGATTTAGGTTGATGTATTTAAAAAATAGTTCAATTTTGTCTGATTTAGGATTATGTATTTAAAAAATAGTTCGCTTTTGTCTGATTTAGGATTATGTATTTAAAAAATAGTTCGCTTTTGTCCCGTTTAAGATTATGTATTTAAAAATAGTTCGATTTTGTCTGATTTAGGATTATGTATTTAAAAAATAGTTCGCTTTTGTCTGATTTAGGATTATGTATTTAAAAAATAGTTCGCTTTTGTCCCGTTTAAGATTATGTATTTAAAAATAGTTCTATTTTGTCTGATTTAGGTTTATGTATTTAAAAATAGTTCGATTTTCTCTGATTTAGGATTATGTATTTAAAAAATAGTTCGCTTTTGTCCCGTTTAAGATTATGTATTTAAAAATAGTTCTATTTTGTCTGATTTAGGTTTATGTATTTAAAAATAGTTCGATTTTCTCTGATTTAGGATTATGTATTTAAAAAATAGTTCGCTTTTGTCCCGTTTAAGATTATGTATTTAAAAATAGTTCTATTTTGTCTGATTTAGGTTTATGTATTTAAAAATAGTTCGATTTTCTCTGATTTAGGATAATGTATTTAAAAAATAGTTCGCTTTTGTCCCGTTTAAGATTATGTATTTAAAAATAGTTCTATTTTGTCTGATTTAGGATTATGTATTTAAAATAGTTCGATTTTCTCTGATTTAGGATTATATATTTAAAAAATAGTTCGATTTTGTCTGATTTAGGATTATGTATTTAAAAAATAGTTCGCTTTTGTCCCGTTTAAGATTATGTATTTAAAAATAGTTCTATTTTGTCTGATTTAGGTTTATGTATTTAAAAATAGTTCGATTTTCTCTGATTTAGGATTATGTATTTAAAAAATAGTTCGCTTTTGTCCCGTTTAAGATTATGTATTTAAAAATAGTTCTATTTTGTCTGATTTAGGTTTATGTATTTAAAAAATAGTTCGCTTTTGTCCCGTTTAAGATAATGTATTAAAAAATAGTTCGATTTTCTCTGATTTAGGTTTATGTATTTAAAAAATAGTTCGATTTTGTCTGATTTAGGATTATGTATTTAAAAAATAGTTCGCTTTTGTCCCGTTTAAGATTATGTATTTAAAAATAGTTCGATTTTGTCTGATTTAGGATTATGTATTTAAAAAATAGTTCGCTTTTGTCCCGTTTAAGATTATGTATTTAAAAATAGTTCGATTTTCTCTGATTTAGGATTATGTATTTAAAAAATAGTTCGCTTTTGTCCCGTTTAAGATTATGTATTTAAAAAAAATTCGATTTTGTCTGATTTAGGATTATGTATTTAAAAAATAGTTCGCTTTTGTCCCGTTTAAGATTATGTATTTAAAAATAGTTCGATTTTCTCTGATTTAGGATTATGTATTTAAAAAATAGTTCGCTTTTGTCCCGTTTAAGATTATGTATTTAAAAATAGTTCGATTTTCTCTGATTTAGGATTATGTATTTAAAAAATTGTTCGCTTTTGTCCCGTTTAAGATTATGTATTTAAAAATAGTTCGATTTTGTCTGATTTAGGTTTATGTATTTAAAAATAGTTCGATTTTCTCTGATTTAGGATTATGTATTTAAAAAATAGTTCGCTTTTGTCCCGTTTAAGATTATGTATTTAAAAATAGTTCTATTTTGTCTGATTTAGGTTTATGTATTTAAAAAATAGTTCGATTTTGTCTGATTTAGGATTATGTATTTAAAAAATAGTTCGCTTTTGTCCCGTTTAAGATTATGTATTTAAAATAGTTCGATTTTCTCTGATTTAGGATTATGTATTTAAAAAATAGTTCGCTTTTGTCCCGTTTAAGATTATGTATTTAAAAATAGTTCGATTTTGTCTGATTAAGGTTTATGTATTTAAAAAATAGTTCGATTTTGTCTGATTTAGGATTATGTATTTAAAAAATAGTTCGCTTTTGTCCCGTTTAAGATTATGTATTTAAAAATAGTTCGATTTTCTCTGATTTAGGATTATGTATTTAAAAAATAGTTCGCTTTTGTCCCGTTTAAGATTATGTATTTAAAAATAGTTCTATTTTGTCTGATTTAGGATTATGTATTTAAAAAATAGTTCGATTTTCTCTGATTTAGGTTTATGTATTTAAAAAATAGTTCGCTTTTGTCCCGTTTAAGATTATGTATTTAAAAATAGTTCGATTTTCTCTGATTTAGGATTATGTATTTAAAAATAGTTCGATTTTCTCTGATTTAGGTTTATGTATTTAAAAAATAGTTCGCTTTTGTCCCGTTTAAGATTATGTATTTAAAAATAGTTCTATTTTGTCTGATTTAGGTTTATGTATTTAAAAAATAGTTCGCTTTTGTCCCGTTTAAGATTATGTATTTAAAAATAGTTCTATTTTGTCTGATTTAGGTTTATGTATTTAAAAAATAGTTCGATTTTGTCTGATTTAGGATTATGTATTTAAAAAATAGTTCGCTTTTGTCCCGTTTAAGATTATGTATTTAAAAATAGTTCGATTTTGTCTGATTTAGGTTTATGTATTTAAAAATAGTTCGATTTTGTCTGATTTAGGATTATGTATTTAAAAAATAGTTCGCTTTTGTCTGATTTAGGATTATGTATTTAAAAAATAGTTCGCTTTTGTCCCGTTTAAGATTATGTATTTAAAAATAGTTCGATTTTGTCTGATTTAGGATTATGTATTTAAAAAATAGTTCGCTTTTGTCTGATTTAGGATTATGTATTTAAACAATAGTTCGCTTTTGTCCCGTTTAAGATTATGTATTTAAAAATAGTTCTATTTTGTCTGATTTAGGTTTATGTATTTAAAAATAGTTCGATTTTCTCTGATTTAGGATTATGTATTTAAAAAATAGTTCGCTTTTGTCCCGTTTAAGATTATGTATTTAAAAATAGTTCTATTTTGTCTGATTTAGGTTTATGTATTTAAAAATAGTTCGATTTTCTCTGATTTAGGATTATGTATTTAAAAAAAAATTCGCTTTTGTCCCGTTTAAGATTATGTATTTAAAAATAGTTCTATTTTGTCTGATTTAGGTTTATGTATTTAAAAATAGTTCGATTTTCTCTGATTTAGGATAATGTATTAAAAAAATAGTTCGCTTTTGTCCCGTTGAAGATTATGTATTTAAAAATAGTTCTATTTTGTCTGATTTAGGATTATGTATTTAAAAAATAGTTCGATTTTCTCTGATTTAGGATTATATATTTAAAAAATAGTTCGATTTTGTCTGATTTAGGATTATGTATTTAAAAAATAGTTCGCTTTTGTCCCGTTTAAGATTATGTATTTAAAAATAGTTCTATTTTGTCTGATTTAGGTTTATGTATTTAAAAATAGTTCGATTTTCTCTGATTTAGGATTATGTATTTAAAAAATAGTTCGCTTTTGTCCCGTTTAAGATTATGTATTTAAAAATAGTTCTATTTTGTCTGATTTAGGTTTATGTATTTAAAAAATAGTTCGCTTTTGTCCCGTTTAAGATTATGTATTAAAAAATAGTTCGATTTTCTCTGATTTAGGTTTATGTATTTAAAAAATAGTTCGATTTTGTCTGATTTAGGATTATGTATTTAAAAAATAGTTCGCTTTTGTCCCGTTTAAGATTATGTATTTAAAAATAGTTCGATTTTCTCTGATTTAGGATTATGTATTTAAAAAATAGTTCGCTTTTGTCCCGTTTAAGATTATGTATTTAAAAATAGTTCGATTTTCTCTGATTTAGGATTATGTATTTAAAAAATAGTTCGCTTTTGTCCCGTTTAAGATTATGTATTTAAAAATAGTTCGATTTTGTCTGATTTAGGATTATGTATTTAAAAAATAGTTCGCTTTTGTCCCGTTTAAGATTATGTATTTAAAAATAGTTCGATTTTCTCTGATTTAGGATTATGTATTTAAAAAATAGTTCGCTTTTGTCCCGTTTAAGATTATGTATTTAAAAATAGTTCGATTTTCTCTGATTTAGGATTATGTATTTAAAAAATAGTTCGCTTTTGTCCCGTTTAAGATTATGTATTTAAAAATCGTTCTATTTTGTCTGATTTAGGATTATGTATTTAAAAAATAGTTCGCTTTTGTCCCGTTTAAGATTATGTATTTAAAAATAGTTCTATTTTGTCTGATTTAGGTTTATGTATTTAAAAAATAGTTCGATTTTGTCTGATTTAGGATTATGTATTTAAAAAATAGTTCGCTTTTGTCCCGTTTAAGATTATGTATTTAAAATAGTTCGATTTTCTCTGATTTAGGATTATGTATTTAAAAAATAGTTCGCTTTTGTCCCGTTTAAGATTATGTATTTAAAAATAGTTCGATTTTGTCTGATTTAGGTTTATGTATTTAAAAAATAGTTCTATTTTGTCTGATTTAGGATTATGTATTTAAAAAATAGTTCGCTTTTGTCCCGTTTAAGATTATGTATTTAAAAATAGTTCGATTTTCTCTGATTTAGGATTATGTATTTAAAAAATAGTTCGATTTTGTCTGATTTAGGATTATGTATTTAAAAAATAGTTCGCTTTTGTCCCGTTTAAGATTATGTATTTAAAAATAGTTCTATTTTGTCTGATTTAGGTTTATGTATTTAAAAATAGTTCGATTTTCTCTGATTTAGGATTATGTATTTAAAAAATAGTTCGCTTTTGTCCCGTTTAAGATTATGTATTTAAAAATAGTTCTATTTTGTCTGATTTAGGTTTATGTATTTAAAAAATAGTTCGCTTTTGTCCCGTTTAAGATAATGTATTAAAAAATAGTTCGATTTTCTCTGATTTAGGTTTATGTATTTAAAAAATAGTTCGATTTTGTCTGATTTAGGATTATGTATTTAAAAAATAGTTCGCTTTTGTCCCGTTTAAGATTATGTATTTAAAAATAGTTCGATTTTGTCTGATTTAGGATTATGTATTTAAAAAATAGTTCGCTTTTGTCCCGTTTAAGATTATGTATTTAAAAATAGTTCGATTTTCTCTGATTTAGGATTATGTATTTAAAAAATAGTTCGCTTTTGTCCCGTTTAAGATTATGTATTTAAAAAAAATTCGATTTTGTCTGATTTAGGATTATGTATTTAAAAAATAGTTCGCTTTTGTCCCGTTTAAGATTATGTATTTAAAAATAGTTCGATTTTCTCTGATTTAGGATTATGTATTTAAAAAATAGTTCGCTTTTGTCCCGTTTAAGATTATGTATTTAAAAATAGTTCGATTTTCTCTGATTTAGGATTATGTATTTAAAAAATTGTTCGCTTTTGTCCCGTTTAAGATTATGTATTTAAAAATAGTTCGATTTTGTCTGATTTAGGTTTATGTATTTAAAAATAGTTCGATTTTCTCTGATTTAGGATTATGTATTTAAAAAATAGTTCGCTTTTGTCCCGTTTAAGATTATGTATTTAAAAATAGTTCTATTTTGTCTGATTTAGGTTTATGTATTTAAAAAATAGTTCGATTTTGTCTGATTTAGGATTATGTATTTAAAAAATAGTTCGCTTTTGTCCCGTTTAAGATTATGTATTTAAAATAGTTCGATTTTCTCTGATTTAGGATTATGTATTTAAAAAATAGTTCGCTTTTGTCCCGTTTAAGATTATGTATTTAAAAATAGTTCGATTTTGTCTGATTAAGGTTTATGTATTTAAAAAATAGTTCGATTTTGTCTGATTTAGGATTATGTATTTAAAAAATAGTTCGCTTTTGTCCCGTTTAAGATTATGTATTTAAAAATAGTTCGATTTTCTCTGATTTAGGATTATGTATTTAAAAAATAGTTCGCTTTTGTCCCGTTTAAGATTATGTATTTAAAAATAGTTCTATTTTGTCTGATTTAGGATTATGTATTTAAAAAATAGTTCGATTTTCTCTGATTTAGGTTTATGTATTTAAAAAATAGTTCGCTTTTGTCCCGTTTAAGATTATGTATTTAAAAATAGTTCGATTTTCTCTGATTTAGGATTATGTATTTAAAAATAGTTCGATTTTCTCTGATTTAGGTTTATGTATTTAAAAAATAGTTCGCTTTTGTCCCGTTTAAGATTATGTATTTAAAAATAGTTCTATTTTGTCTGATTTAGGTTTATGTATTTAAAAAATAGTTCGCTTTTGTCCCGTTTAAGATTATGTATTTAAAAATAGTTCTATTTTGTCTGATTTAGGTTTATGTATTTAAAAAATAGTTCGATTTTGTCTGATTTAGGATTATGTATTTAAAAAATAGTTCGCTTTTGTCCCGTTTAAGATTATGTATTTAAAAATAGTTCGATTTTGTCTGATTTAGGTTTATGTATTTAAAAATAGTTCGATTTTGTCTGATTTAGGATTATGTATTTAAAAAATAGTTCGCTTTTGTCTGATTTAGGATTATGTATTTAAAAAATAGTTCGCTTTTGTCCCGTTTAAGATTATGTATTTAAAAATAGTTCGATTTTGTCTGATTTAGGATTATGTATTTAAAAAATAGTTCGCTTTTGTCTGATTTAGGATTATGTATTTAAACAATAGTTCGCTTTTGTCCCGTTTAAGATTATGTATTTAAAAATAGTTCTATTTTGTCTGATTTAGGTTTATGTATTTAAAAATAGTTCGATTTTCTCTGATTTAGGATTATGTATTTAAAAAATAGTTCGCTTTTGTCCCGTTTAAGATTATGTATTTAAAAATAGTTCTATTTTGTCTGATTTAGGTTTATGTATTTAAAAATAGTTCGATTTTCTCTGATTTAGGATTATGTATTTAAAAAAAAATTCGCTTTTGTCCCGTTTAAGATTATGTATTTAAAAATAGTTCTATTTTGTCTGATTTAGGTTTATGTATTTAAAAATAGTTCGATTTTCTCTGATTTAGGATAATGTATTAAAAAAATAGTTCGCTTTTGTCCCGTTGAAGATTATGTATTTAAAAATAGTTCTATTTTGTCTGATTTAGGATTATGTATTTAAAAAATAGTTCGATTTTCTCTGATTTAGGATTATATATTTAAAAAATAGTTCGATTTTGTCTGATTTAGGATTATGTATTTAAAAAATAGTTCGCTTTTGTCCCGTTTAAGATTATGTATTTAAAAATAGTTCTATTTTGTCTGATTTAGGTTTATGTATTTAAAAATAGTTCGATTTTCTCTGATTTAGGATTATGTATTTAAAAAATAGTTCGCTTTTGTCCCGTTTAAGATTATGTATTTAAAAATAGTTCTATTTTGTCTGATTTAGGTTTATGTATTTAAAAAATAGTTCGCTTTTGTCCCGTTTAAGATTATGTATTAAAAAATAGTTCGATTTTCTCTGATTTAGGTTTATGTATTTAAAAAATAGTTCGATTTTGTCTGATTTAGGATTATGTATTTAAAAAATAGTTCGCTTTTGTCCCGTTTAAGATTATGTATTTAAAAATAGTTCGATTTTCTCTGATTTAGGATTATGTATTTAAAAAATAGTTCGCTTTTGTCCCGTTTAAGATTATGTATTTAAAAATAGTTCGATTTTCTCTGATTTAGGATTATGTATTTAAAAAATAGTTCGCTTTTGTCCCGTTTAAGATTATGTATTTAAAAATAGTTCGATTTTGTCTGATTTAGGATTATGTATTTAAAAAATAGTTCGCTTTTGTCCCGTTTAAGATTATGTATTTAAAAATAGTTCGATTTTCTCTGATTTAGGATTATGTATTTAAAAAATAGTTCGCTTTTGTCCCGTTTAAGATTATGTATTTAAAAATAGTTCGATTTTCTCTGATTTAGGATTATGTATTTAAAAAATAGTTCGCTTTTGTCCCGTTTAAGATTATGTATTTAAAAATCGTTCTATTTTGTCTGATTTAGGATTATGTATTTAAAAAATAGTTCGCTTTTGTCCCGTTTAAGATTATGTATTTAAAAATAGTTCTATTTTGTCTGATTTAGGTTTATGTATTTAAAAAATAGTTCGATTTTGTCTGATTTAGGATTATGTATTTAAAAAATAGTTCGCTTTTGTCCCGTTTAAGATTATGTATTTAAAATAGTTCGATTTTCTCTGATTTAGGATTATGTATTTAAAAAATAGTTCGCTTTTGTCCCGTTTAAGATTATGTATTTAAAAATAGTTCGATTTTGTCTGATTTAGGTTTATGTATTTAAAAAATAGTTCTATTTTGTCTGATTTAGGATTATGTATTTAAAAAATAGTTCGCTTTTGTCCCGTTTAAGATTATGTATTTAAAAATAGTTCGATTTTCTCTGATTTAGGATTATGTATTTAAAAAATAGTTCGATTTTCTCTGATTTAGGTTTATGTATTTAAAAAATAGTTCGCTTTTGTCCCGTTTAAGATTATGTATTTAAAAATAGTTCGATTTTCTCTGATTTAGGATTATGTATTTAAAAATAGTTGGATTTTCTCTGATTTAGGTTTATGTATTTAAAAAATAGTTCGCTTTTGTCCCGTTTAAGATTATGTATTTAAAAATAGTTCTATTTTGTCTGATTTAGGTTTATGTATTTAAAAAATAGTTCGCTTTTGTCCCGTTTAAGATTATGTATTTAAAAATAGTTCTATTTTGTCTGATTTAGGTTTATGTATTTAAAAAATAGTTCGATTTTGTCTGATTTAGGATTATGTATTTAAAAAATAGTTCGCTTTTGTCCCGTTTAAGATTATGTATTTAAAAATAGTTCTATTTTGTCTGATTTAGGTTTATGTATTTAAAAATAGTTCGATTTTCTCTGATTTAGGATTATGTATTTAAAAAATAGTTCGCTTTTGTCCCGTTTAAGATTATGTATTTAAAAATAGTTCTATTTTGTCTGATTTAGGTTTATGTATTTAAAAAATAGTTCGCTTTTGTCCCGTTTAAGATTATGTATTTAAAAATAGTTCTATTTTGTCTGATTTAGGTTTATGTATTTAAAAAATAGTTCGATTTTGTCTGATTTAGGATTATGTATTTAAAAAATAGTTCGCTTTTGTCCCGTTTAAGATTATGTATTTAAAATAGTTCTATTTTCTCTGATTTAGGATTATGTATTTAAAAAATAGTTCGCTTTTGTCCCGTTTAAGATTATGTATTTAAAAATAGTTCTATTTTGTCTGATTTAGGTTAATGTATTTAAAAAATAGTTCGATTTTGTCTGATTTAGGATTATGTATTAAAAAATAGTTCGCTTTTGTCCCGTTTAAGATTATGTATTTAAAAATAGTTCGATTTTCTCTGATTTAGGATTATGTATTTAAAAAATAGTTCGCTTTTGTCCCGTTTAAGATTATGTATTTAAAAATAGTTCGATTTTCTCTGATTTAGGATTATGTATTTAAAAAATAGTTCGATTTTCTCTGATTTAGGTTTATGTATTTAAAAAATTGTTCGCTTTTGTCCCGTTTAAGATTATGTATTTAAAAATAGTTCGATTTTCTCTGATTTAGGATTATGTATTTAAAAATAGTTCGATTTTCTCTGATTTAGGTTTATGTATTTAAAAAATAGTTCGCTTTTGTCCCGTTTTAGATTATGTATTTAAAAATCGTTCGATTTTCTCTGATTTAGGATTATATATTTAAAAATAGTTCGATTTTCTCTGATTTAGGTTTATGTATTTAAAAAATAGTTCGCTTTTGTCCCGTTTAAGATTATGTATTTAAAAATAGTTCTATTTTGTCTGATTTAGGTTTATGTATTTAAAAAATAGTTCGCTTTTGTCCCGTTTAAGATTATGTATTTAAAAATAGTTCTATTTTGTCTGATTTAGGTTTATGTATTTAAAAAATAGTTCGATTTTGTCTGATTTAGGATTATGTATTTAAAAAATAGTTCGCTTTTGTCCCGTTTAAGATTATGTATTTAAAAATAGTTCGATTTTCTCTGATTTAGGATTATGTATTTAAAAAATAGTTCGATTTTGTCTGATTTAGGATTATGTATTTAAAAAATAGTTCGCTTTTGTCCCGTTTAAGATTATGTATTTAAAAATAGTTCTATTTTGTCTGATTTAGGTTTATGTATTTAAAAATAGTTCTATTTTGTCTGATTTAGGATTATGTATTTAAAAAATAGTTCGCTTTTTTCCCGTTTAAGATTATGTATTTAAAAATTGTTCTATTTTGTCTGACTTAGGTTTAAGTATTTAAAAAATAGTTCGCTTTTGTCCCGTTTAAGATTATGTATTAAAAAATAGTTCTATTTTGTCTGATTTAGGTTTATGTATTTAAAAAATAGTTCGATTTTGTCTGATTTAGGATTATGTATTTAAAAAATAGTTCGCTTTTGTCTCGTTTAAGATTATGTATTTAAAAATAGTTCGATTTTCTCTGATTTAGGATTATGTATTTAAAAAATAGTTCGCTTTTGTCCCGTTTAAGATTATGTATTTAAAAATAGTTCTATTTTGTCTGATTTAGGTTTATGTATTTAAAAATAGTTCGATTTTCTCTGATTTAGGATTATGTATTTAAAAAATAGTTCGCTTTTGTCCTGTTTAAGATTATGTATTTAAAAATAGTTCTATTTTGTCTGATTTAGGTTTATGTATTTAAAAATAGTTCGATTTTCTCTGATTTAGGATTATGTATTTAAAAAATAGTTCGCTTTTGTCCCGTTTAAGATTATGTATTTAAAAAATAGTTCGATTTTGTCTGATTTAGGATTATGTATTTAAAAAATAGTTCGCTTTTGTCCCGTTTAAGATTATGTATTTAAAAATAGTTCGATTTTCTCTGATTTAGGATTATGTATTTAAAAAATAGTTCGCTTTTGTCCCGTTTAAGATTATGTATTTAAAAATAGTTCTATTTTGTCTGATTTAGGATTATGTATTTAAAAATAGTTCTATTTTGTCTGATTTAGGATTATGTATTTAAAAAATAGTTCGATTTTCTCTGATTTAGGTTTATGTATTTAAAAAATAGTTCGCTTTTGTCCCGTTTAAGATTATGTATTTAAAAAAAATTCGATTTTCTCTGATTTAGGATTATGTATTTAAAAATAGTTCTATTTTGTCTGATTTAGGTTTATGTATTTAAAAAATAGTTCGCTTTTGTCCCGTTTTAGATTATGTATTTAAAAATAGTTCGATTTTCTCTGATTTAGGATTATGTATTTAAAAAATAGTTCGCTTTTGTCCCGTTTAAGATTATGTATTTAAAAAATAGTTCGATTTTGTCTGATTTAGGATTATGTATTTAAAAAATAGTTCGCTTTTGTCCCGTTTAAGATTATGTATTTAAAAATAGTTCTATTTTGTCTGATTTAGGTTTATGTATTTAAAAAATAGTTCGCTTTTGTCCCGTTTAAGATTATGTATTTAAAAATAGTTCTATTTTGTCTGATTTAGGATTATGTATTTAAAAAATAGTTCGCTTTTGTCCCGTTTAAGATTATGTATTTAAAAAATAGTTCGATTTTGTCTGATTTAGGATTATGTATTTAAAAAATAGTTCGCTTTTGTCCCGTTTAAGATTATGTATTTAAAAATAGTTCGATTTTGTCTGATTTAGGATTATGTATTTAAAAAATAGTTCGATTTTGTCCCGTTTAAGATTATGTATTTAAAAATAGTTCTATTTTGTCTGATTTAGGATTATGTATTTAAAAATAGTTCGATTTTCTCTGATTTAGGATTATGTATTTAAAAAATAGTTCGATTTACTCTGATTTAGGTTTATGTATTTAAAAAATAGTTCGCTTTTGTCCCGTTTAAGATTATGTATTTAAAAAAAGTTCGATTTTGTCTGATTTAGGATTATGTATTTAAAAATAGTTCTATTTTGTCTGATTTAGGTTTATGTATTTAAAAAATAGTTCGCTTTTGTCCCGTTTTAGATTATGTATTTAAAAATAGTTCGATTTTCTCTGATTTAGGATTATGTATTTAAAAAATAGTTCGCTTTTGTCCCGTTTAAGATTATGTATTTAAAAAATAGTTCGATTTTGTCTGATTTAGGATTATGTATTTAAAAAATAGTTCGCTTTTGTCCCGTTTAAGATTATGTATTTAAAAATAGTTCTATTTTGTCTGATTTAGGTTTATGTATTTAAAAAATAGTTCGCTTTTGTCCCGTTTAAGATTATGTATTTAAAAATAGTTCGATTTTGTCTGATTTAGGATTATGTATTTAAAAAATAGTTCGCTTTTGTCCCGTTTAAGATTATGTATTTAAAAAATAGTTCGATTTTGTCTGATTTAGGATTATGTATTTAAAAAATAGTTCGCTTTTGTCCCGTTTAAGATTATGTATTTAAAAATAGTTCGATTTTCTCTGATTTAGGATTATGTATTTAAAAAATAGTTCGCTTTTGTCCCGTTTAAGATTATGTATTTAAAAATAGTTCGATTTTCTCTGATTTAGGTTTATGTATTTAAAAATAGTTCGATTTTCTCTGATTTAGGATTATGTATTTAAAAAATAGTTCGCTTTTGTCCCGTTTAAGATTATGTATTTAAAAATAGTTCGATTTTCTCTGATTTAGGATTATGTATTTAAAAAATAGTTCGCTTTTGTCCCGTTTAAGATTATGTATTGAAAAATAGTTCGATTTTGTCTGATTTAGGTTTATGTATTTAAAAAATAGTTCGATTTTGTCTGATTTAGGATTATGTATTTAAAAAATAGTTCGCTTTTGTCCCGTTTAAGATTATGTATTTAAAAATAGTTCGATTTTCTCTGATTTAGGATTATGTATTTAAAAAATAGTTCGCTTTTGTCCCGTTTAAGATTATGTATTTAAAAATAGTTCTATTTTGTCTGATTTAGGTTTATGTATTTAAAAAATAGTTCGATTTTGTCTGATTTAGGATTATGTATTTAAAAAATAGTTCGCTTTTGTCCCGTTTAAGATTATGTATTTAAAAATAGTTCGATTTTGTCTGATTTAGGTTTATGTATTTAAAAATAGTTCGATTTTGTCTGATTTAGGATTATGTATTTAAAAAATAGTTCGCTTTTGTCTGATTTAGGATTATGTATTTAAAAAATAGTTCGCTTTTGTCCCGTTTAAGATTATGTATTTAAAAATAGTTCGATTTTGTCTGATTTAGGATTATGTATTTAAAAAATAGTTCGCTTTTGTCTGATTTAGGATTATGTATTTAAACAATAGTTCGCTTTTGTCCCGTTTAAGATTATGTATTTAAAAATAGTTCTATTTTGTCTGATTTAGGTTTATGTATTTAAAAATAGTTCGATTTTCTCTGATTTAGGATTATGTATTTAAAAAATAGTTCGCTTTTGTCCCGTTTAAGATTATGTATTTAAAAATAGTTCTATTTTGTCTGATTTAGGTTTATGTATTTAAAAATAGTTCGATTTTCTCTGATTTAGGATTATGTATTTAAAAAAAAATTCGCTTTTGTCCCGTTTAAGATTATGTATTTAAAAATAGTTCTATTTTGTCTGATTTAGGTTTATGTATTTAAAAATAGTTCGATTTTCTCTGATTTAGGATAATGTATTAAAAAAATAGTTCGCTTTTGTCCCGTTGAAGATTATGTATTTAAAAATAGTTCTATTTTGTCTGATTTAGGATTATGTATTTAAAAAATAGTTCGATTTTCTCTGATTTAGGATTATATATTTAAAAAATAGTTCGATTTTGTCTGATTTAGGATTATGTATTTAAAAAATAGTTCGCTTTTGTCCCGTTTAAGATTATGTATTTAAAAATAGTTCTATTTTGTCTGATTTAGGTTTATGTATTTAAAAATAGTTCGATTTTCTCTGATTTAGGATTATGTATTTAAAAAATAGTTCGCTTTTGTCCCGTTTAAGATTATGTATTTAAAAATAGTTCTATTTTGTCTGATTTAGGTTTATGTATTTAAAAAATAGTTCGCTTTTGTCCCGTTTAAGATTATGTATTAAAAAATAGTTCGATTTTCTCTGATTTAGGTTTATGTATTTAAAAAATAGTTCGATTTTGTCTGATTTAGGATTATGTATTTAAAAAATAGTTCGCTTTTGTCCCGTTTAAGATTATGTATTTAAAAATAGTTCGATTTTGTCTGATTTAGGATTATGTATTTAAAAAATAGTTCGCTTTTGTCCCGTTTAAGATTATGTATTTAAAAATAGTTCGATTTTCTCTGATTTAGGTTTATGTATTTAAAAAATAGTTCGCTTTTGTCCCGTTTAAGATTATGTATTTAAAAATAGTTCGATTTTGTCTGATTTAGGATTATGTATTTAAAAAATAGTTCGCTTTTGTCCCGTTTAAGATTATGTATTTAAAAATAGTTCGATTTTCTCTGATTTAGGATTATGTATTTAAAAAATAGTTCGCTTTTGTCCCGTTTAAGATTATGTATTTAAAAATAGTTCGATTTTGTCTGATTTAGGATTATGTATTAAAAAAATAGTTCGCTTTTGTCCCGTTTAAGATTATGTATTTAAAAATCGTTCTATTTTGTCTGATTTAGGTTTATGTATTTAAAAAATAGTTCGCTTTTGTCCCGTTTAAGATTATGTATTTAAAAATAGTTCTATTTTGTCTGATTTAGGTTTATGTATTTAAAAAATAGTTCGATTTTGTCTGATTTAGGATTATGTATTTAAAAAATAGTTCGCTTTTGTCCCGTTTAAGATTATGTAATTAAAATAGTTCGATTTTTTCTGATTTAGGATAATGTATTTAAAAAATAGTTCGCTTTTGTCCCGTTTAAGATTATGTATTTAAAAATAGTTCGATTTTGTCTGATTTAGGTTTATGTATTTAAAAAATAGTTCGATTTTGTCTGATTTAGGATTATGTATTTAAAAAATAGTTCGCTTTTGTCCCGTTTAAGATTATGTATTTAAAAATAGTTCGATTTTCTCTGATTTAGGATTATGTATTTAAAAAATAGTTCGATTTTGTCTGATTTAGGTTTATGTATTTAAAAAATAGTTCGCTTTTGTCCCGTTTAAGATTATGTATTTAAAAATAGTTCGATTTTCTCTGATTTAGGATTATGTATTTAAAAATAGTTCGATTTTCTCTGATTTAGGTTTATGTATTTAAAAAATAGTTCGCTTTTGTCCCGTTTAAGATTATGTATTTAAAAATAGTTCTATTTTGTCTGATTTAGGTTTATGTATTTAAAAAATAGTTCGCTTTTGTCCCGTTTAAGATTATGTATTTAAAAATAGTTCTATTTTGTCTGATTTAGGTTTATGTATTTAAAAAATAGTTCGATTTTGTCTGATTTAGGATTATGTATTTAAAAAATAGTTCGCTTTTGTCCCGTTTAAGATTATGTATTTAAAAATAGTTCTATTTTGTCTGATTTAGGTTTATGTATTTAAAAATAGTTCGATTTTCTCTGATTTAGGATTATGTATTAAAAAAATAGTTCGCTTTTGTCCCGTTTAAGATTAGTTATTTAAAAATAGTTCTATTTTGTCTGATTTAGGTTTATGTATTTAAAAAATAGTTCGCTTTTGTCCCGTTTAAGATTATGTATTTAAAAATAGTTCTATTTTGTCTGATTTAGGTTTATGTATTTAAAAAATAGTTCGATTTTGTCTGATTTAGGATTATGTATTTAAAAAATAGTTCGCTTTTGTCCCGTTTAAGATTATGTATTTAAAATAGTTCTATTTTCTCTGATTTAGGATTATGTATTTAAAAAATAGTTCGCTTTTGTCCCGTTTAAGATTATGTATTTAAAAATAGTTCTATTTTGTCTGATTTAGGTTAATGTATTTAAAAAATAGTTCGATTTTGTCTGATTTAGGATTATGTATTAAAAAATAGTTCGCTTTTGTCCCGTTTAAGATTATGTATTTAAAAATAGTTCGATTTTCTCTGATTTAGGATTATGTATTTAAAAAATAGTTCGCTTTTGTCCCGTTTAAGATTATGTATTTAAAAATAGTTCGATTTTCTCTGATTTAGGATTATGTATTTAAAGAATAGTTCGATTTTCTCTGATTTAGGTTTATGTATTTAAAAAATAGTTCGCTTTTGTCCCGTTTAAGATTATGTATTTAAAAATAGTTCGATTTTCTCTGATTTAGGATTATGTATTTAAAAATAGTTCGATTTTCTCTGATTTAGGTTTATGTATTTAAAAAATAGTTCGCTTTTGTCCCGTTTAAGATTATGTATTTAAAAATCGTTCGATTTTCTCTGATTTAGGATTATATATTTAAAAATAGTTCGATTTTCTCTGATTTAGGTTTATGTATTTAAAAAATAGTTCGCTTTTGTCCCGTTTAAGATTATGTATTTAAAAATAGTTCGATTTTCTCTGATTTAGGATTATGTATTTAAAAAATAGTTCGATTTTGTCTGATTTAGGATTATGTATTTAAAAAATAGTTCGCTTTTGTCCCGTTTAAGATTATGTATTTAAAAATAGTTCGATTTTGTCTGATTTAGGTTTATGTATTTAAAAAATAGTTCGATTTTGTCTGATTTAGGATTATGTATTTAAAAAATAGTTCGCTTTTGTCCCGTTTAAGATTATGTATTTAAAAATAGTTCTATTTTGTCTGATTTAGGTTTATGTATTTAAAAATAGTTCTATTTTGTCTGATTTAGGATTATGTATTTAAAAAATAGTTCGCTTTTTTCCCGTTTAAGATTATGTATTTAAAAATTGTTCTATTTTGTCTGACTTAGGTTTATGTATTTAAAAAATAGTTCGCTTTTGTCCCGTTTAAGATTATGTATTAAAAAATAGTTCTATTTTGTCTGATTTAGGTTTATGTATTTAAAAAATAGTTCGATTTTGTCTGATTTAGGATTATGTATTTAAAAAATAGTTCGCTTTTGTCCCGTTTAAGATTATGTATTTAAAAATAGTTCGATTTTCTCTGATTTAGGATTATGTATTTAAAAAATTGTTCGCTTTTGTCCCGTTTAAGATTATGTATTTAAAAATAGTTCTATTTTGTCTGATTTAGGTTTATGTATTTAAAAATAGTTCGATTTTCTCTGATTTAGGATTATGTATTTAAAAAATAGTTCGCTTTTGTCCCGTTTAAGATTATGTATTTAAAAATAGTTCTATTTTGTCTGATTTAGGTTTATGTATTTAAAAATAGTTCGATTTTCTCTGATTTAGGATTATGTATTTAAAAAATAGTTCGCTTTTGTCCCGTTTAAGATTATGTATTTAAAAAATAGTTCGATTTTGTCTGATTTAGGATTATGTATTTAAAAAATAGTTCGCTTTTGTCCCGTTTAAGATTATGTATTTAAAAATAGTTCTATTTTGTCTGATTTAGGATTATGTATTTAAAAAATAGTTCGCTTTTGTCCCGTTTAAGATTATGTATTTAAAAATAGTTCTATTTTGTCTGATTTAGGATTATGTATTTAAAAATAGTTCGATTTTCTCTGATTTAGGATTATGTATTTAAAAAATAGTTCGATTTTCTCTGATTTAGGTTTATGTATTTAAAAAATAGTTCGCTTTTGTCCCGTTTAAGATTATGTATTTAAAAAAAATTCGATTTTCTCTGATTTAGGATTATGTATTTAAAAATAGTTCTATTTTGTCTGATTTAGGTTTATGTATTTAAAAAATAGTTCGCTTTTGTCCCGTTTTAGATTATGTATTTAAAAATAGTTCGATTTTCTCTGATTTAGGATTATGTATTTAAAAAATAGTTCGCTTTTGTCCCGTTTAAGATTATGTATTTAAAAAATAGTTCGATTTTGTCTGATTTAGGATTATGTATTTTAAAAATAGTTCGCTTTTGTCCCGTTTAAGATTATGTATTTAAAAATAGTTCTATTTTGTCTGATTTAGGTTTATGTATTTAAAAAATAGTTCGCTTTTGTCCCGTTTAAGATTATGTATTTAAAAATAGTTCGATTTTGTCTGATTTAGGATTATGTATTTAAAAAATAGTTCGCTTTTGTCCCGTTTAAGATTATGTATTTAAAAAATAGTTCGATTTTGTCTGATTTAGGATTATGTATTTAAAAAATAGTTCGCTTTTGTCCCGTTTAAGATTATGTATTTAAAAATAGTTCGATTTTCTCTGATGTAGGATTATGTATTTAAAAAATAGTTCGCTTTTGTCCCGTTTAAGATTATGTATTTAAAAATAGTTCTATTTTGTCTGATTTAGGATTATGTATTTAAAAATAGTTCGATTTTCTCTGATTTAGGATTATGTATTTAAAAAATAGTTCGATTTTCTCTGATTTAGGTTTATGTATTTAAAAAATAGTTCGCTTTTGTCCCGTTTAAGATTATGTATTTAAAAAAAATTCGATTTTCTCTGATTTAGGATTATGTATTTAAAAATAGTTCTATTTTGTCTGATTTAGGTTTATGTATTTAAAAAATAGTTCGCTTTTGTCCCGTTTTAGATTATGTATTTAAAAATAGTTCGATTTTCTCTGATTTAGGATTATGTATTTAAAAAATAGTTCGCTTTTGTCCCGTTTAAGATTATGTATTTAAAAAATAGTTCGATTTTGTCTGATTTAGGATTATGTATTTTAAAAATAGTTCGCTTTTGTCCCGTTTAAGATTATGTATTTAAAAATAGTTCGATATTGTCTGATTTAGGTTTATGTATTTAAAAAATAGTTCGCTTTTGTCCCGTTTAAGATTATGTATTTAAAAATAGTTCGATTTTGTCTGATTTAGGATTATGTATTTAAAAAATAGTTCGCTTTTGTCCCGTTTAAGATTATGTATTTAAAAAATAGTTCGATTTTGTCTGATTTAGGATTATGTATTTAAAAAATAGTTCGCTTTTGTCCCGTTTAAGATTATGTATTTAAAAATAGTTCGATTTTCTCTTATTTAGGATTATGTATTTAAAAAATAGTTCGCTTTTGTCCCGTTTAAGATTATGTATTTAAAAATAGTTCTATTTTGTCTGATTTAGGATTATGTATTTAAAAATAGTTCGATTTTCTCTTATTTAGGATTATGTATTTAAAAAATAGTTCGATTTTCTCTGATTTAGGTTTATGTATTTAAAAAATAGTTCGCTTTTGTCCCGTTAAAGATTATGTATTTAAAAAAAATTCGATTTTCTCTGATTTAGGATTATGTATTTAAAAATAGTTCTATTTTGTCTGATTTAGGTTTATGTATTTAAAAAATAGTTCGCTTTTGTCCCGTTTTAGATTATGTATTTAAAAATAGTTCGATTTTCTCTGATTTAGGATTATGTATTTAAAAAATAGTTCGCTTTTGTCCCGTTTAAGATTATGTATTTAAAAAATAGTTCGATTTTGTCTGATTTAGGATTATGTATTTAAAAAATAGTTCGCTTTTGTCCCGTTTAAGATTATGTATTTAAAAATAGTTCTATTTTGTCTGATTTAGGTTTATGTATTTAAAAAATAGTTCGCTTTTGTCCCGTTTAAGATTATGTATTTAAAAATAGTTCGATTTTGTCTGATTTAGGATTATGTATTTAAAAAATAGTTCGCTTTTGTCCCGTTTAAGATTATGTATTTAAAAAATAGTTCGATTTTGTCTGATTTAGGATTATGTATTTAAAAAATAGTTCGCTTTTGTCCCGTTTAAGATTATGTATTTAAAAATAGTTCGATTTTGTCTGATTTAGGATTATGTATTTAAAAAATAGTTCGCTTTTGTCCCGTTTAAGATTATGTATTTAAAAATAGTTCGATTTTGTCTGATTTAGGTTTATGTATTTAAAAATAGTTCGATTTTCTCTGATTTAGGATTATGTATTTAAAAAATAGTTCGCTTTTGTCCCGTTTAAGATTATGTATTTAAAAATAGTTCGATTTTCTCTGATATAGGATTATGTATTTAAAAAATAGTTCGCTTTTGTCCCGTTTAAGATTATGTATTGAAAAATAGTTCGATTTTGTCTGATTTAGGTTTATGTATTTAAAAAATAGTTCGATTTTGTCTGATTTAGGATTATGTATTTAAAAAATAGTTCGCTTTTGTCCCGTTTAAGATTATGTATTTAAAAATAGTTCTATTTTGTCTGATTTAGGATTATGTATTTAAAAAATAGTTCGCTTTTGTCCCGTTTAAGATTATGTATTTAAAAATAGTTCGATTTTCTCTGATTTAGGATTATATATTTAAAAAATAGTTCGCTTTTGTCCCGTTTAAGATTATGTATTTAAAAATAGTTCGATTTTGTCTGATTTAGGTTTATGTATTTAAAAATAGTTCGATTTTCTCTGATTTAGGATTATGTATTTAAAAAATAGTTCGCTTTTGTCCCGTTTAAGATTATGTATTTAAAAATAGTTCTATTTTGTCTGATTTAGGTTTATGTATTTAAAAAATAGTTCGCTTTTGTCCCGTTTAAGATTATGTATTTAAAAATAATTCGATTTTGTCTGATTTAGGATTATGTATTTAAAAAATAGTTCGCTTTTGTCCCGTTTAAGATTATGTATTTAAAAAATAGTTCGATTTTGTCTGATTTAGGATTATGTATTTAAAAAATAGTTCGCTTTTGTCCCGTTTAAGATTATGTATTTAAAAATAGTTCGATTTTCTCTGATTTAGGATTATGTATTTAAAAAATAGTTCGCTTTTGTCCCGTTTAAGATTATGTATTTAAAAATAGTTCTATTTTGTCTGATTTAGGATTATGTATTTAAAAATAGTTCGCTTTTGTCCCGTTTAAGATTATGTATTTAAAAATAGTTCTATTTTGTCTGATTTAGGATTATGTATTTAAAAAATTGTTCGCTTTTGTCCCGTTTAAGATTATGTATTTAAAAATAGTTCTATTTTGTCTGATTTAGGTTTATGTATTTAAAAAATAGTTCGATTTTGTCTGATTTAGGTTTATGTATTTAAAAAATAGTTCGCTTTTGTCCCGTTTAAGATTATGTATTTAAAAAATAGTTCGATTTTCTCTGATTTAGGATTATGTATTTAAAAAATAGTTCGCTTTTGTCCCGTTTAAGATTATGTATTTAAAAATAGTACTATTTTGTCTGATTTAGGTTTATGTATTTAAAAAATGGTTCGCTTTTGTCCCGTTTAAGATTATGTATTTAAAAATAGTTCGATTTTGTCTGATTTAGGATTATGTATTTAAAAAATAGTTCGCTTTTGTCCCGTTTAAGATTATGTATTTAAAAAATAGTTCGATTTTGTCTGATTTAGGATTATGTATTTAAAAAATAGTTCGCTTTTGTCCCGTTTAAGATTATGTATTTAAAAATAGTTCGATTTTCTCTGATTTAGGATTATGTTTTTAAAAAATTGTTCGCTTTTGTCCCGTTTAAGATTATGTATTTAAAAATAGTTCGATTTTGTCTGATTTAGGTTTATGTATTTAAAAATAGTTCGATTTTCTCTGATTTAGGATTATGTATTTAAAAAATAGTTCGCTTTTGTCCCGTTTAAGATTATGTATTTAAAAATAGTTCTATTTTGTCTGATTTAGGTTTATGTATTTAAAAAATAGTTCGCTTTTGTCCCGTTTAAGATTATGTATTTAAAAATAGTTCGATTTTGTCTGATTTAGGATTATGTATTTAAAAAATAGTTCGCTTTTGTCCCGTTTAAGATTATGTATTTAAACAATAGTTCGATTTTGTCTGATTTAGGATTATGTATTTAAAAAATAGTTCGCTTTTGTCCCGTTTAAGATTATGTATTTAAAAATAGTTCGATTTTCTCTGATTTAGGATTATGTATTTAAAAAATAGTTCGCTTTTGTCCCGTTTAAGATTATGTATTTAAAAATAGTTCGATTTTGTCTGATTTAGGTTTATGTATTTAAAAATAGTTCGATTTTCTCTGATTTAGGATTATGTATTTAAAAAATAGTTCGCTTTTGTCCCGTTTAAGATTATGTATTTAAAAATAGTTCTATTTTGTCTGATTTAGGATTATGTATTTAAAAAATAGTTCGCTTTTGTCCCGTTTAAGATTATGTATTTAAAAATAGTTCGATTTTGTCTGATTTAGGATTATGTATTTAAAAAATAGTTCGCTTTTGTCCCGTTTAAGATTATGTATTTAAAAAATAGTTCGATATTGTCTGATTTAGGATTATGTATTTAAAAAATAGTTCGCTTTTGTCCCGTTTAAGATTATGTATTTAAAAATAGTTCGATTTTCTCTGATTTAGGATTATGTATTTAAAAAATAGTTCGCTTTTGTCCCGTTTAAGATTATGTATTTAAAAATAGTTCTATTTTGTCTGATTTAGGATTATGTATTTATAAAATAGTTCGCTTTTGTCCCGTTTAAGATAATGTATTTAAAAATAGTTCTATTTTGTCTGATTTAGGATTATGTATTTAAAAAATAGTTCGCTTTTGTCCCGTTTAAGATTATGTATTTAAAAATAGTTCTATTTTGTCTGATTTAGGTTTATGTATTTAAAAAATAGTTCGATTTTGTCTGATTTAGGTTTATGTATTTAAAAAATAGTTCGCTTTTGTCCCGTTTAAGATTATGTATTTAAAAAATAGTTCGATTTTCTCTGATTTAGCATTATGTATTTAAAAAATAGTTCGCTTTTGTCCCGTTTAAGATTATGTATTTAAAAATAGTTCTATTTTGTCTGATTTAGGTTTATGTATTTAAAAAATAGTTCGCTTTTGTCCCGTTTAAGATTATGTATTTAAAAATAGTTCGATTTTCTCTGATTTAGGATTATGTATTTAAAAAATAGTTCGCTTTTGTCCCGTTTAAGATTATGTATTTAAAAATAGTTCTATTTTGTCTGATTTAGGTTTATGTATTTAAAAAATAGTTCGCTTTTGTCCCGTTTAAGATTATGTATTTAAAAATAGTTCGATTTTGTCTGATTTAGGATTATGTATTTAAAAAATAGTTCGCTTTTGTCCCGTTTAAGATTATGTATTTAAAAAATAGTTCGATTTTGTCTGATTTAGGATTATGTATTTAAAAATAGTTCGCTTTTGTCCCGTTTAAGATTATGTATTTAAAAATAGTTCGATTTTCTCTGATTTAGGATTATGTATTTAAAAAATAGTTCGATTTTGTCTGATTTAGGATTATGTATTTAAAAAATAGTTCGCTTTTGTCCCGTTTAAGATTATGTATTTAAAAATAGTTCGATTTTCTCTGATTTAGGATTATGTATTTAAAAAATAGTTCGCTTTTGTCCCGTTTAAGATTATGTATTTAAAAATAGTTCTATTTTGTCTGATTTAGGATTATGTATTTAAAAATAGTTCGATTTTCTCTGATTTAGGATTATGTATTTAAAAAATAGTTCGATTTTCTCTGATTTAGGTTTATGTATTTAAAAAATAGTTCGCTTTTGTCCCGTTTAAGATTATGTATTTAAAAAATAGTTCGATTTTCTCTGATTAAGGATTATGTATTTAAAAAATAGTTCGCTTTTGTCCCGTTTAAGATTATGTATTTAAAAATAGTTCTATTTTGTCTGATTTAGGTTTATGTATTTAAAAAATAGTTCGCTTTTGTCCCGTTTAAGATTATGTATTTAAAAATAGTTCGATTTTGTCTGATTTAGGATTATGTATTTAAAAAATAGTTCGCTTTTGTCTGGTTTAAGATTATGTATTTAAAAAATAGTTCGATTTTGTCTGGTTTAAGATTATGTATTTTAAAAATAGTTCGCTTTTGTCTGGTTTAAGATTATGTATTTAAAAAATAGTTCGCTTTTGTTTGGTTTAAGATTATGTATTTTAAAAATAGTTCGATTTTGTCTGGTTTAAGATTATGTATTTTAAAAATAGTTCGATTTTCTCTGATTTAGGATTATGTATTTAAAAAATAGTTCGCTTTTGTCCCGTTTAAGATTATGTATTTAAAAATAGTTCTATTTTGTCTGATTTAGGTTTATGTATTTAAAAAATAGTTCGCTTTTGTCCCGTTTAAGATTATGTATTTAAAAAATAGTTCGATTTTCTCTGATTTAGGATTATGTATTTAAAAAATAGTTCGCTTTTGTCCCGTTTAAGATTATGTATTTAAAAAATAGTTCGATTTTGTCTGATTTAGGATTATGTATTTAAAAAATAGTTCGCTTTTGTCCCGTTTAAGATTATGTATTTAAAAATAGTTCTATTTTGTCTGATTTAGGTTTATGTATTTAAAAAATAGTTCGCTTTTGTCCCGTTTAAGATTATGTATTTAAAAATAGTTCGATTTTGTCTGATTTAGGATTATGTATTTAAAAAATAGTTCGCTTTTGTCCCGTTTAAGATTATGTATTTAAAAAATAGTTCGATTTTGTCTGATTTAGGATTATGTATTTAAAAAATAGTTCGCTTTTGTCCCGTTTAAGATTATGTATTTAAAAATAGTTCGATTTTCTCTGATTTAGGATTATGTATTTAAAAAATAGTTCGATTTTGTCTGATTTAGGATTATGTATTTAAAAAATAGTTCGCTTTTGTCCCGTTTAAGATTATGTATTTAAAAATAGTTCGATTTTCTCTGATTTAGGATTATGTATTTAAAAAATAGTTCGCTTTTGTCCCGTTTAAGATTATGTATTTAAAAATAGTTCTATTTTGTCTGATTTAGGATTATGTATTTAAAAATAGTTCGATTTTCTCTGATTTAGGATTATGTATTTAAAAAATAGTTCGATTTTCTCTGATTTAGGTTTATGTATTTAAAAAATAGTTCGCTTTTGTCCCGTTTAAGATTATGTATTTAAAAAATAGTTCGATTTTCTCTGATTAAGGATTATGTATTTAAAAAATAGTTCGCTTTTGTCCCGTTTAAGATTATGTATTTAAAAATAGTTCTATTTTGTCTGATTTAGGTTTATGTATTTAAAAAATAGTTCGCTTTTGTCCCGTTTAAGATTATGTATTTAAAAATAGTTCGATTTTCTCTGATTTAGGATTATGTATTTAAAAAATAGTTCGCTTTTGTCTGGTTTAAGATTATGTATTTTAAAAATAGTTCGATTTTGTCTGTTTTAAGATTATGTATTTTAAAAATAGTTCGCTTTTGTCTGGTTTAAGATTATGTATTTAAAAAATAGTTCGCTTTTGTTTGGTTTAAGATTATGTATTTTAAAAATAGTTCGATTTTGTCTGGTTTAAGATTATGTATTTTAAAAATAGTTCGATTTTCTCTGATTTAGGATTATGTATTTAAAAAATAGTTCGCTTTTGTCCCGTTTAAGATTATGTATTTAAAAATAGTTCGATTTTCTCTGATTTAGGTTTATGTATTTAAAAAATTGTTCGCTTTTGTCCCGTTTAAGATTATGTATTTAAAAAATAGTTCGATTTTCTCTGATTTAGGATTATGTATTTAAAAAATAGTTCGCTTTTGTCCCGTTTAAGATTATGTATTTAAAAATAGTTCTATTTTGTCTGATTTAGGTTTATGTATTTAAAAAATAGTTCGCTTTTGTCCCGTTTAAGATTATGTATTTAAAAATAGTTCGATTTTCTCTGATTTAGGATTATGTATTTAAAAATAGTTCGCTTTTGTCTGGTTTAAGATTATGTATTTTAAAAATAGTTCGATTTTGTCTGGTTTAAGATTATGTATTTAAAAAATAGTTCGATTTTGTCTGGTTTAAGATTATGTATTTTAAAAATAGTTCGATTTTGTCTGGTTTAAGATTATGTATTTTAAAAATAGTTCGATTTTGTCTGATTTAAGATTATGTATTTAAAAATAGTTCGATTTTGTTTGATTTAGGAGTATTTATTTAAAAATCGTTCGATTTTTTCCGGTATAGTATTATATATTTTAAAAATAGTTCGATTTTTTTCCGGCTACAAATGTTAAATATTACTCAATTTTCAGGTAAGTTTATCATTTACTGTTCGAGCCTTCTCGTTGGCTAAGCGTTTCGGCATTTTCCAAATATTTACGAAAACAGTAGGACGATGCCGAACAAAAAGTCAATAAGACTGAGATTAAACAAAGAAAAAGTGAATTTGTCGGAAGCCTGGTAAAATCATGGATTACAATCGAAAAATGCGAGCATGAAAATTAATTTGGTCAAACTTAAACATGGAAAAGTAAAGGACTAGTTGTAAAAACTGAAAAAGAAAAGGACAAGATAATCTAGTAAAAATATAATAAATTTATAACTTAAAATATTGCAGCATTAAGAATTGTTTTAATTCAATTGTATTCATGCTGCAATATTTTAAGTTATGAATTTATTATATTTTTTTTACTAGAATGTCTTGTCCTTTTCCCTGCAACTCATGTTCCTAATAGTTGCCCCCTACTTCAAAGTCGCACTGTGCCTTCTTTGGGATGCCAATTGAATAAAAATAACATGATCAAATGGATAAGAAAGCCATTCTTAACATGGGTATAGGGGAGCCATTCACGTTATTCTTTTTACTAACGTATAAACACTTTTGCACCGGCCTGATAATGAGAAAGGTATACGTCATTAAAGATTTATGCAACAGGCGTTTTCGTGTTTTAGAACCCAGGCACAAAAGAAGACATAGACACTTCAGATGCTGCATCACCACTACAGCTACATTTATAACCCGACGTTACTACTAATACGTAGTGAAACAAAAATGCAAATTTGAAAGATTATTTCACAAATGTATACTCGAAGCACTAGTACCCCCTCGACGTGAATACCCTGACAAAGATCCCACCCCTTCACAATAGAGATCCCTAGGTGTAAGAAAGCCTTCTACTCCAATAGTTTATTCCCCAGAACTGCTAAACTTTGGAATTCCTTTCTGGCATTCTGCTTTCCCAACTGTACTGACATGCAGAAGTTCAAGTGTAATATGAACAAACATCTTGCTGCTCAACTCATTTAATAATGCCTCTGCAACTTATGTCCCCGATAGTATCCCCCTACTTTAAAGTTTTTTTAGTTAGACATCTTCCGGTCGTTTATGTAAACATGGAAAAAAATCGAATCAACACGAACCGACATCCAAATCAAAATTTGGATTCTTCGGACTACTATTCTCATCTTCAGTGTTATTTGCATCGTTTCGGTCAACTCCAGCGTTCTTCATGTATCTTGACAAACTCAGGAATCTATCTGTTTTTTTTTTAATTACATTTTCACCCCAAACAAGGTACAGCGGTACTTTAATATAGGGACGCCCGTAAAATAGATAGAAGCATGTGAACATTTTGTTTGTGCGTATATACATTCCTGATACGCATATAATGCAGCCGGTGACATGTATGCAACAACAGAGACATAATATTATGCAAATGACCAAGCCGGTACGCGAGGTGACGTCACAGCGGAGGGAAAAATAAAGGCAGAGAAAAAAGAAACCATGTAGGCGGAAAGAGCGAACAGGAAGCGCGTGATGGCGTGAGATGGATGTGTGGCCTGTGGTGGCGTGAGAAACTTTTAAGCACGTGTCATGACGGCAGCGTTTTGTTAACCACATGAGAGACAATAGAAAATTAAACAAACAAGCAAACAAAAA
>NC_136514.1:84207542-84237542 GCF_053919585.1 Euprymna scolopes
AGCGTTGTAAGCTGTTCATGGACCACAATGGCCAACAATTTGAATACTTTCGAAAATTAGCTGGTTTCTGTATTTGTTTCATAGTATTTTGATGTATGAAACTTTTTTCGTAAAATAAATGTTGCTTTTATGGTGGGTTTTAAAGGGAGAGGTTTTCTTTGTTTACATTGTAGTCGCCCCCATTTGGGACGTATAATTTGTAATTATTAATATATTATTTTTAATATTTTTATATGTTTTTTTTTAAATAACTTGCTTTTATGCTCGTAAAATATTTTAAAATATTTAAATATTTAAAATATTTAAAAATATTGAAAATTATATATATATATATATATATATATACTAGGAGGTCGCTTAAATATAATATTTTGATTTATGCAGATTTCGTATTTATTATTATATTATTTTAGACTTAATTTTAAAAGTTAAAAAAAAAACTGACTCGTGTGCCCCCACCGAGAATCGAAACCAAAACTTTAAACTTACGATTTACTTTTTCTAACGACTTACTTTTTCTTTTGACGGTAATGCCCGAACTATGAAGACATATTTGCTGCAATGCTAAAAATTAATTTCAAATGAAAAGTAAATCGTAAGCGAAACGGTATTGTTTTGATTCTCAGTGGTGGCACACGAGTCAGAATTTTTGAAAACTTTTTAAATCATTGCTATATATTGGTTCCGATATAATCTATAAATATAAAAGCGAAAAGGTATGTATGTATGTATGCATGTATGTATGTATGTATGTGTGTGTGTTCGCTTTTTCTGTGTGTCTACAAAAGGCTTCTTTCAGAGAAGCGGTCGGTCGCTTAACAATTTTTTAAAACTTTTATATCACATACAAATCGTAATATCTCACAGTTAACAACGAAGCTCGCCTGTCTATTTAATTTGCTCGATTTCGGGAAGATAAATATTCAATATTTGTCGCTCGCCGCATGTGGGTTAGTCTTTTTCCTATAACATCTTCGGGGGGAAAAAAAGCGTTCAGCAGTAAATGAATACTATCCTCCAGTCAAAACTTGACCTCATTTAAAACGGGCACCTGCTAAATCCAACTAATTAAATAAATTCAAACGTGTTACCGTTAGCATCTCGCGGTGGGGCAATGGCTAATATCGCACTTTTTTTTTCAAACTTTAATTTACAACTTTGCCTCAAGGGTTCGGGTTCGATCCTCATACTTACTTTTTTTAAGCCCCACCCCCCAAATACCCGGGCAACGCCGGGTACCCCTCGCTAGTATAATAATAAATACGAAATCTGCATTCATCAAAATATCATATTTAAGTGTATTTTACGACCAGGCAATGCCAGGCGGCCTGCTAGTTTACTATAAAAACATTTTTTTTATTACTTTTTAAAACATTATTATATATTGGTTCCAAGATAATTTAATACTAAATATTAAATCAGCATTAATCAAATATCATATTTAAGCGTATTTTACGACTGGGCAATGCCGGACAGCCTGGTAGTATAAATAAGAATAACATTATACTAAAGCGAAATTTTAATAACAAACATTGGTAATGGCCAACCTATATATTTCTGATAAGCTGTTTATCTGTTTGTCTATCCGTACTTGATAGATAGCTAGATAGATATGTTATATAGGAGTTTCATTATTATTATTATTATTATTATTATTATTATTATTATTATTATTATTATTATTATTCTTGTTGTTGGTGTTATTGTTCGTTGTTAGGAAGTCTTATTAAAAGTGAGTCTTAGAGAGTCTTATTAAGAGAGATGTTGCGTTCTATGTTCGTGTTATGAAGAGATTCATATATATAAAATGTTCATACTTAGAAGTGTAGTAGAAGCTCTTAGAGTGAGGAGACAGTGTTGAGACAGTCTTAGTGTTCACATTGTAGATATGAGATGTAGAGACATTGTGTATGTGAAGACATTTTAAAACACAGGATATATAAGACATATAATGACAATTTCACTTTACCTTTTGGTAGAATTACAACACAAAGACGACGTTTATAAAAACACATGACGCGTTTATTTCTTCTTCGACCGGTCGGTGGTTTTCTTAGTCAGGAATTCAAAGTTTTACATTCTATGTTTCAAAGGTGACCGTCTCGCTTCCAGACGTTCGACTGTCCATCTCTGGACTTCAGACTGTCGTCTGTCGCCCTCAGACTCTCTCTGCTTAACTCTAAAGTTTCTAACTATATCGAGAATTTCCCATTTTCCATGACGTCATACCCATGTTAAAACATGTGTCTTCTTTCACGTATTCTGAAAATGCGTGTCCAAAACATTTTCCTTTGTTTACAAAAGGTATTTTTACCTATATTTCCAGTAACCTATATTTCCAATATGTTAAAAACATGTTTATTAAATTATCCTGTAGTTGCATTCCTCAATTCAATTTCATAACAGAATTGACAAATGCACATTCCTTTTCTTAAAACTATTCTATCTCTAAGCTA
Organism: Euprymna scolopes; assembly: GCF_053919585.1. Taxonomy (NCBI): domain Eukaryota; kingdom Metazoa; phylum Mollusca; class Cephalopoda; order Sepiida; family Sepiolidae; genus Euprymna; species Euprymna scolopes. The sequence continues at coordinate 84,209,999 of NC_136514.1, forward strand.
AACAATGGTTTGTTTTTACTTTCATTTTCTAATTCTTTCTCGTAATCTATTTCTTAACCTAAATTACGAGGTTCGAATTTCGTCTATTCTATTTCAATTTTACATTTGACTAATTCCCTATTTTTATACTTACATGAAAAGGGGACTGTCCTTATCATGTAACAGATAGATAGATATGTAGATAAAGAGATATATAAATAAAGAGTTATATAAATAAAGAGATATATAAATAAAGAGTTATATAAAAAAAAGAGTTATATAAATAAAGAGATATATAGATAAGTGATCTTGTTTTTATGTGTGTAAAACAGTCTCTACCAAACTACCTTGCCAGTTGTTGGTCTACAGACTTGAAACTTGAGATATAGGTTAATCGGACCTGTGAAAAAAATGAGATTTGTTTAGATGGTTAATATAGATGCTATAGGTCAAAATTGAAAAATTGGAAATTGGCAAGCGTAAGTCAACTGAACGTGTGTCTTCTACGCATGCGCAGATATACATTTATACGTTTTACTACGTTAATTATTAAAGTTTTTATATATTGGATACAATATGGTAATCGGGAGAGTAATATTAAATACGAAACTTGTATGAATTAAAATATCATATTATGTAACGTGGCCGTTATGCTCGAACTGTGTTTGTTACAGTTCAAACCTCTCTCGGACCCCTACAGCGATAGTACTGTCAAAAAGGAACAAACAAACAAAAATAAATAAACCCGGCTTGACTTTTCTGTTTTTATACAAAAGGCATTTATTAACAGTACTTTCCAAACTGCCTATTTCTTGGATTTTTTTTCTAACGTCTGGTATAAATTTTTTTTTCTAACGTCTGGTATAAAATTAACAACAGCCTGACGTCCCGACACCAGCTTAAAAATTGCCACCACTAAAGGGGCCACACGTCTATCTCATCCGGTTGTTTTCCATTCTTTCCTCATCTACACATCTTCGAATTTACACGACCATCTTCTTCAGCGTGAACTCTGCTTCCCTCTGACTACGTGCTGCAATTTTTTTTTCTTTTTCTTTCTTCCGCAAGCCGGTGCACATTTCTTAATTTGCATATGTGCTTTTTCGACTACTGCTGCTAATATCTTCACAAGCCAGCTCTCTGACACATCCTGCTAATATTTTTCCACGCGTTTATATGCGTTCTGTTACGATTCAAGTGTATTTTACGACTAGCTAACGCCGAGAGGCGTTTGCTAGTCGTAAAATAAAGTAAGCTTTATTTTCTTGTACATAACAATTAAATGACCCGGATGTAAGCGTGACACAGAAAATAATACACACGCTATCGTATTAATATATAGACTAGTAGACCCCGTAGAAATTCTACGGTAATTGAAAATTTCTAAAGCGCGTTATAAATAAAATGAATAAAAATAAAATAAAACCAATAACAAATTTAAAACAATTTTTTTATCAAATTCTTTTTTTACCTTTTAAACCTAAAAAGAATTGATTTTTAAAAATTTAGATTTTTTCAATGAAAATTCAACAAAACAAAACATTGTTTTTTTTTTGTTTTTTTCTTAATTATGTTTTTATAAAGTATAAAGAAACAGATTCCAATTCATTCGCACATTTTTTTTTAAATTTTAAAAAGAAATTATAATAAAAATATTGCAGTCTCCTTCCAACATGACTTATGTTTTTTTTAATTATGAAATGAAATTGTGTTAGTGATTTTTCACTGACAAAGAGCGACTATAAAGGAAGGTAATTCGTTTCTCATTAATTAATGTTTGCGATGATGATGGTTTTTGTGATACTAGACGTACGGACCAGTAAATTAATATTTAGATTTCAAGGCTAAACTAAATAAATACAAAAAAAAAAAAAAATCCGTCGCCATTTTCTTTTAAAGAATCGGTTTAGTGAAATTTGAAAAGAAAAAGTTCGATAGTTTACGTCGAGCTTGTAGTATAATAAAGTAAACTTTATTTTCTCATCAATCTACCCTCATTATGGTTAGTTTTTAGTAGTTAAACATTTCTTTAACATTACCCAAGGCAACAAATACATGTCTCGCCGTCATCATCATCATCATCATCATCATCATCATCATCATCATCATCATCATCATCATCATCATCATGCTACGGCCTTCAGAATTTATTATAATATTTATAATTATAGGCTCTGATTTTTATTGGCTGAGCATGTTTATCAATTTTTCATTGGTTTATCAATTTAATCAGCATTTAGCATATTCTGGTGGTTTAGGTCAGCTGCCGATCAAACCCGAACCGACATTTACAGAAATCTATGATACAAAATATAAAAGTACCTTTTTTTTTCTTCACATCCAATCAATTGATTCATGATCATCGCACAGGTTTATGCTTTATATATATATATATATATATATATATATATATATATATATATATATATATATATATATATATATATATATTCAGAATTTATCATAATATTTATAATTATAGATTCGAGGATATCCTGAGGTGTTGAAGAATATCATAGAACGTTCTAATATGATATTTGATGCCCAGTATTATAAATAGAGAATTAATAAAGTTGGGGAATATGTAAAGAATCTTAGATGAAAAGCAAGCGGAGATATTATTCAAAAATGAACATGTCCGGACTTAAGGGATTGTTTACTTTTCCAGTTGAATTGACTGGAGAAAATAAATAAATTAGTTCATTTTTGAATGTTAGGTTGTGGTTGTCGTATGTGTTACGTGTTATTCAATGTCATAGTCCTAATATGATAATGGTTGCTTATATGGTAAATAGAGAGTTAATAACGTTGGGGGAAATATAAAGGATATTTTTTTTTTACACGGTGGTCACCACTTATCAAAACCCGAAAGCCACTCAGGAATAAGGGTTATTACAAGTACAGTACGTTAGTGTGGAGATTTAATGAAGTGTTTACTTAAGAGGGCAGTTCATTAGGAATTTGTTAACGTTGGACTTAAAGACATCCAAGTTGTAGTCAGGTGGAAAGCAGGCAGACGGAACAGAGTTCCACAGGCGTGCAGTTCTAAGAAAGAAGCTTTGTTAATAGAATCCACGTTTTGATTTAGGCACAGATAAAGAGTGGGGGAAATTTTTCACAGTGGATTCAGCTAGACGGGTGTTTTTCCTGAAAGATTGGCGAGGGGGGCCAGGTAGAGGAGTTCAGACGAGCACCTGCCATGTAAATAACGATAAAACAAGGATAGGCTCGCAACGTCTCTTCTGTGGGAGAGAGGTTGCAGGGTAGAGAAAAGGGTATCCTCCACTAAGCCACGAAGTCTATTTTGTACTCTGTCAAGGCAGGATAGGCTGTTTTTAGCAGCTCCTGCCCAGATATGGTAGCAGTATTCCATCCTTGGACGTACTTGGCTTTTATATAGATAGAGAATTTCATCATTAGTGAGATATCTTTTGGAGCGGTAGAAGGATCCCACCATCTTTCCAGCGACCTTGGCAACATACTTGATGTACGTGTTCCATTTCATATCAAGAGTAAAGGGCAAACCCAAAAGTTTGTCAAAACACGGGGCTTCTAGACGAGAGCCATCCATTTCAATTGATGCCAGTTGAAACACAAGCTACACTGACATTGGTATTTTAAGTCATTTCAATTCTAACTTTATTTTTACTCTGCATATAATTCCTTAAATCCACGTATTTCAAATATTGAAACAGAAACTCCAATTGAGTCAAATGTAATTATTTATTTTCATCATCATCATCCTGCGGCCTCAGCCGAGATAGAACTCACTACACCCTTCCAGTATTCCCTATCTGTCATAGCACTCAATAGATCTTCCTAGGAGATTAATGTATCTCGTTGTATCCTATCTGGAAAAGTTAATTTTCTGATGAGATGATGGGTGTCTCCACAGTACAAATGATGAAACAAGTTCATCTGTGGCACCTGCACAATGCCTAGCAAACTGAACACGTCTCTTGCAAACCGAGGTTGATACTCTCGGTAAGTCTCCATATATCATTTCTAAAGTTCGATGATTTCGCCATGAGAGATTGAGTACTCTTCTCAAAAGACGTGTAACATCGATCCGAACGACGTCGTTGTTTTGCTGAAAAAGTCCAAGTTTCAAATCCATAGAGTAAGATTGGCTCAATAAGCCTTAAAACGTGGAAAACTTGGATTTTGAATTTGCAAGCAAGATTGGATTTCCAGATCGTATCCATTTTGTTATAAGCAGTCCATGCCATGCCCTTTCGAATGTTAAAGTCTTGCTCAGAGTTCCTGATGTGTGATCCTAGAAACTTGTAGTCTTCAACACATTTGAATATGTTATTTGTGAAGGTACTAATTTTGTGGTTGTTGCGAATGTTAATTGGCATACACTCAGTCTTGGTAGCATTCAGGTGAAGCCCGGTACAGTTTGCTACTGATTCAAGAGAAGATGGGAGTGCCTGGGTGCTCATTTGTTTTAGCTACAACAACGTGTGTCAATCCTGCCGAGTGGGTGAAATAAATTAAGTCTGACTGGCATTGGTTATTTTGAATCATTTCAAATCTAATTTTATTTTTACTTTGTGCCTCCACTGAACTCTCTAACAGAAGATAATCCTGAAAATGAAGATATTATTCCAAAATTGACCACATTTAATTATCTTCTATGTTCAACTGATAGTTATCTCCCCTTACATCCAGACATTTTGAAAACACAATTTTTCTCATGATATGTGTTAATATATATTATCTGAATTCTAGTACAGATGTCATCAGTTATTTTACTTACAACAACGTCTGACAATCTTGCTAAATTGGTGAAAAAATTTATCAAGTCCAATTGACATGGTATTTTAATTCTAACTTTATTTTTACTCTCTAATGTTAAAGTTCTTGTCGGAATTTCTGACGTGTGATCCTAGATACTTGTACTTTTCAACACATTTGAGTATTTCTTTGTGGGAGTTTTAATTTCGTGGTTGTTGCGAATGTTAATTGGCATACGCTCAATTTTAGTTAATTATGCAAGACTGAGTATCGCTATAACAACTTTCCTCACTCTTTAAAACTAAAAAACTAAACGTACAGTCAATCCCGGGACCAGCATCGAACACTTAGACGTGTCAACCTGTTGGTTGAGATTGTCGGACTGACTTTCTCAACTTGGTTGTTATCGTCACAACTTTTCGGCCGTTTTGCCCTCCGGCCTTCATCAGGTGTTTTGTATCGGAGGGCAAAACGGCCGAAACGTTGTGATGATAACAACCAAGATGAGGAAGTTAGTCCGACAATCTCAATGAAAACACCTCATCTAAAAAATACAGACAATTACTGTCAACCTGTTGCTTAAAACTAACAGAAAATTCCATGATCAGAGTTTCTTTCCTAGAACTGTCCGTCTGTAAAACGCAATACCACATGTCTGCTTACCAGCTGACTATAACATGATCATCTTCAAATCTAATGATGGAGCCGCCCTCTTTGATTATCAAGCCTGGTCCTAGTTTCTCCATGATTTATAATATTATCTCACCATAGTCTTCTTTGTCATAGTTGTGTCTTCAGCATTTTGTGTTTATTGATATTTATTAGTAAAATACATAGACAATTCTAACGTGTAGTGTTCAAAGATGCACATGGTCGGAAATTAAATCTGCCTATACATTGTAAGAAAACAATCTAAGATGAGAATAATAGTGCAAATTATCAATCTTCATCTCTTAATTCCAAAACGCTAACAGCAAAGTATTTGTCGATGCCGTTGCTTTAGGAGAAATCAACGCTCTACTCGAATGTGATTTTAGGGTATAATAGAAAACTACAAATACAAATTGACTTCAATAAGTTTCCAGACTTTTTTCGTATGGCCACTTTTATTGATAGTACACATATGAAACTCTAGTCTCCTTCGAAGTAATCTCCTCTGGCTGCAATGCACTTCTTTTACAGTTCTAACAACTTCAGAAAAGCCCCATAAAATGCCTCTTTGTGCAAGCGTTTTAAGGATCCTTGTCACAGCCTCTGTCATCTCTTCAATTCGTTCATAACGATACCCTCTAAGATTTTCCTTGAGCTTAGGAAATAACCTTAAGTTACAGGGACCAAGGTCTTGACCATAGGGAACTGTCTTGACGCCCATCTTGGTCAAATAGTCTGTGATAATCTGTGACTAGTCTGTGTGATGCACCCTTAAGACAAACTTCATGCAAATCTTCCGCATCTTCAGTTCCTCGCGAATAATTTGTACTGTTCCCACACTGACATCAAACTGTGTAGTCATTGTCTATATAGACACATGACGGTTCGTATCTATGAAATTCTTTATTTGGCCAATCAACTCTGGTATTCTGACTTCCTTACTCCTTCCACACCCCTGGTTATCCCTCACAGACTCCCTGACTTCCTTGAATCTCCTATGCCACTAAAAAATGATGGATGTTCCAAAGGCAGTCTGAAGCATTCCGATTCGTTTCTGTGGCATATTTTAAAATTGAAAACAGAATTTAATTGCATATAGTTTTTCTAAAATGTCTTCGCGTCCAGGTTGCATTTTTGAAATTCACCAGCTGTGAAAACCAGGCTTTAGTAGGGCGTATTCTAATTCCTGTTGTAGCTGTTCCTTTGAATCTGAAATCATAAAAGTTTGTCAGTCATCTCGGAAGATGTATAGCAGTAACATACTGAATTTTCGAGAGTCTACGACAATTTCAAATAATGCCTGTACAAAAAAAAATCTGGAAACGTATGTAAAACACCTCGTATATCATACAATTTTGTGTGTCTTTTTTGTTTCTCAAGTCTGCTGTATTTATTGATATCTTCTTTCCGTTAAAGTTATTCCGAAGACCGAAGAAATCCTAAACCAAGTGTGACAATAAACGTTGATATAATAAACACGGCAACAAGAGAAAGTTCTCGAATGTGAAACAGGGAGGAGAAAGAAAATGATTCTTGATGTTTTTGTTCACGAATAATATGCGCCGCTTTTCGGGGAAATAAAATCCCCCACTCGAATGTCAGTTGCTTGTGTAATTAAAATTGTCCTCAAATAATGGCCGATGTACTTTCGCCAGCCATCACCGCGCATGCGTCAGAGAAATTCGCGCCACAAAACCTTCTTACAGTTATATAAAATGGCGTCGTTCGTTCGCTGTCCTTCTAATCGGCTCTCATGCCACAACATTATAAGGGTGAATATTGGTTCAAGCCTCGCGCCGAGTACGACCTTATCACTGGAGAGTCTCTCCTCCTCTTCACGAAAGAAAGGCAAGACTACTTACGCCAAACGCCTCACAGCTGTGTCGATAGTGGCTAATTTTCAATGACAATTTATACCTCAGCTGTGAAAGATTCGTTCAGACCCCCTTATAAATTCTTATTAAATAACTCTCTTATTTACGGTTCGTCAGATTACAGATATAGTTTACACCAGTGAGTTTTAAAGCTGCTACGATTCTGGTCTGTAGGTTTTTAAAATGACGTGAATATTTGGTACTTTTTTCCTGAAGTTTTGAGATGAGGATTGACAATTGGAATTACAGTAGAACCCCGGAATCCAGTGGCCCTAGAATACGTTTTTTTATTCCGGTTACAATGTGGAATACGACGTTTTTCATACCCCTGGTTACGGTATTTACCCTGCCTTACGTTGTTATCTATACTATTAATAAAATTCTAAATGTTTATTTATTTATGTGTATGTGTATATATACTAATAAAACTTAGCAACGGATGCACCGAATTGAAAAATTCTTTTTTTCCCAGAAAGGTATGAGTCCCTAGATTTTCCGTATCAATATATGGTTCGTAACGAACAATGCTGAATCACACAAGAAGCTCGAAATAAGGGTTTTGGGGCCGTTTCGAAAAAGTTACCTGCCCATGTCAACGGAATTTAGCACTGTCTGTATAGAATCGCGTTAACATATTTCAGCATACGGACAGGACTTGTGGCGCAATGGATAACGTGTCTGACTACGGATCAGAAGATTCTAGGTTCGAATTCTGGCAAGTTCGTAATAATTTTAACCAACGTTTACTCATTATCCTTACCCTTCGGATATTTTTTATTTTTTCAGTGATTTTGTTTTGTGCATATGGGAATTCCCCATACTTCGAGTTCACAAAATAAGCGTTGATGGTAAGACGATGTTGAGCGTACTTGATGTTAAGTGTACTCGATTTTGTGTTTGAGTCGGCGTTGTGTGAGCCAACGCGGCTCTGCGGCTAGTATATAATATTTTTTGATTATATACATAGGTATTATATACTGTACTGCATTTTGTTACTAATTTGTAATGCCGTATCCCGGGAGTCTACTGTATTTAGATTTTCCTGATTACTGATTTCATCTTGCGTGTTATTTTCACAACGTATCAGCAGATGTAAGCTCCGACCTTCTAAAAGTATATTTTAACTAACTCGGGAATCTTTCTATCGAACCTTAGAATCTGCATTTGGTTTCGAACTGAACGCTTTATTTAGTCCACATGGGTGGCATGATCTCATCCCGTTAGCGATGACCAAGTAGAAGTCCTGAATAATTTGCAATTGTATTTTGAGTTTTGTCCGTGCTAGGATTTGAAAATTCAACTCCCGTGCTGATGGTTTGAACCTTGAACCTCCAGAAGAGTGTCACTTACAACTTAATTTTTAACAAGTACTTCATCCATTATGCTGCGAGTTTTCTGTTATAATACGAATTGTTGGTATTTCGAGTTTTAACAATAAATCAATACAGACTAATATATATCTAAAACAGGTCGATACAAAATATTTTGCCGGTTAATTGTAAACTATTGTAATTCATTTTATGCAAATTATTCAAACATATCACAAAGTTTTTAATTTTATTATTATTTAAACATATCAAAAGATTAAGTTTTTAATTTATTATTATTTAAACATATCAAAAGATTAAGTTTTTAATTTATTATTATTTAAACATATAAAAAGATTAAGTTTTTAATTTATTATTATTTAAACATATAAAAAGATTAAGTTTTTAATTTATTATTATTTAAAAATATCACAAAGTTTTTATTATTATTTAAACATCAAAATATTTTTAATTTATTATTATTGAAACATATCACAAAAATTAAGTTTTTAATTTATTATTATTTAAAAATATCACAGAGATTAAGTTTTTAATTCATTATTATTAAAACAGATCAAGAGATTAGGTTTTAATTTATTATTATTTAAACATATCACAAAAATGATGTTGTTAATGTCGGATTATTAAACGTGACAAGGAAAATCACTCGCTTTATTTTGTATTATATATATATATATATATATATATATATATATATATATATATATATATATATATATATATATATTATTTGTTATTTTGATTTCAATGGTTTTATTTTTTGTTTTTATTGCTAAAGTTTTATTTGGTATTTTGATTTCAATAATTTTACTTGTTATTTAAATTTACATTGTTTTATTTGTTATTTTGATTCCAATAATTTTATTTGTTATTTTGATTTTAATAATTTCATCTGTTATTTTAATTTCCATAACTTTATTTATCTTTTTGATTTCAATAATTTTATAATTTTTATTCCAATAATTTTATTTGTTATTTTGATTTCATTAATTTTATTTGTTATTTTGATTTCAAAAATTGTATTTGTTATTTTGATTTCAATAATTTCACTTGTAATTTTGATTTCAATGAATATATTTGTTATTTGGATTTCAATAATTTCATTTGTTATTTTTATTTCAATAATTTCATTTGTTATTTTTATTTCAATAATTTTATTTGCTATTTTAATTTCAATGATTTTATTTGTTATTTTTATTTCAATAATTTCATTTGTTATTTTGATTTCAATAATTTTATTTGTTATTTTAATTTCAATAATTTTATTTGTTATTTTAATTAACATAATTTTATTTGTTATTTTTATTTTAATAATTTCATTTGTTATTTTAATTAAAATAATTTTATTTGTTATTTTAATTTCACTAATTTTAGTTGTTATTTAGATTTTAATAATTTTATTTGTTATTTGGATTTCAATAATTTCATTTGTTATTTTGATTTCAATAATTTCATTTGTTATTTTGATTTCAATAATTCCATTTCTAATTTTGATTTCACTAATTTTATTTATTTTTTTTTCAATAATTTCATTTGTTATTTTGATTTCAATAATTTTATTTGTTAGTTTGATTTCAATAATTTCATTTGTTATTTTGATTTCAATAAGTTTATTTGTAATTTTGATTTCAGTTATTTTATTTGTAATTTTGATTTCAATAATTTTATTTGTTATTTTTATTTCAATAATTTCATTTGTTATTTTGATTTCAATAATTTTATTTGTTATTTTGATTTCAATACTTTCATTTGTCATTTTGATTTCAATAATTTCATTTGTTATTTTGATTTCAATAATTTTATTTGTTATTTTGATTTCAATAATTTTATTTGTTATTTTGATTTTAATAATTTTATTTGTTATTTTGATTTCAATAATTTTATTTGTTATTTTGATTTCAATACTTTCATTTGTCATTTTGATTTCAATAATTTCATTTGTTATTTTGATTTCAATAATTTTATTTGTTATTTTGTTTTCAATAATTTCATTTGTTAGTTTGATGTCAATAATTTCATTTGTTATTTGGATTTCAATAATTTCATTTGTTATTTTGATTTCAATAATTTCATTTGTTATTTTGATTTTAATAATTTCATTTGTTATTTTGATTTCAATACTTTCATTTGTTATTTTGATTTCAATAATTTCATTTGTTAATTTGATTTCAATAATTTCATTTGTTATTTTGATTTCAATAATTTTATTTGTTTTTTTGATTTCACTAATTTTATTTTTTTTTGATTTCAATAATTTTGTTTTATTTTGATTTCAATAATTTTATTTGTTATTTTGATTTCAATAATTTAATTTGTTATTTTGATTTCAATAATTTCATTTGTTATTTTGATTTACAAAATTTTCATTTGTTATTTTGATTTCAATACTTTCATTTGTTATTTTGATTTCAATAATTTCATTTGTTATTTTGATTTCAATAATTTTATTTGTTATTTTGATTTCAATACTTTCATTTGTCATTTTGATTTCAATAATTTCATTTGTTATTTTGATTTCAATAATTTTATTTGTTATTTTGATTTCAATAATTTTATTTGTTATTTTGATTTTAATAATTTTATTTGTTATTTTGATTTCAATAATTTTATTTGTTATTTTGATTTCAATACTTTCATTTGTCATTTTGATTTCAATAATTTCATTTGTTATTTTGATTTCAATAATTTCATTTGTTATTTTGTTTTCAATAATTTCATTTGTTATTTTGATGTCAATAATTTCATTTGTTATTTGGATTTCAATAATTTCATTTGTTATTTTGATTTCAATAATTTCATTTGTTATTTTGATTTTAATAATTTCATTTGTTATTTTGATTTCAATACTTTCATTTGTTATTTTGATTTCAATAATTTCATTTGTTAATTTGATTTCAATAATTTCATTTGTTATTTTGATTTCAATAATTTTATTTGTTTTTTTGATTTCACTAATTTTATTTTTTTTTGATTTCAATAATTTTGTTTTATTTTGATTTCAATAATTTTATTTGTTATTTTGATTTCAATAATTTCATTTGTTATTTTGATTTCAATAATTTCATTTGTTATTTTGATTTCAATAATTTCATTTGTTATTTTGATTTCAGTACTTTCATTTGTTATTTTGATTTCAATAATTTCATTTGTTATTTTGATTTGAATAATTTCATTTGTTATTTTGATTTCAATACTTTCATTTGTTATTTTGATTTCAATAATTTCATTTGTTATTTTGATTTATAAAATTTCATTTGTTATTTTGATTTCAGTACTTTCATTTGTTATTTTGATTTCAATAATTTCATTTGTTATTTTGATTTCAATAATTCCATTTGTTATTTTTATTTCAATAATTTTATTTGTTATTTTGATTTTAATACTTTCATTTGTTATTTTGATTTCAAAAATTTCATTTGTTATTTTGATTTCAGTACTTTCATTTGTTATTTTGATTTCAATAATTTCATTTGTTATTTTGATTTCAATAATTCCATTTGTTATTTTGATTTCAATAATTTTATTTGTTATTTTGATTTCAATAATTCCATTTGTTATTTTGATTTCAATAATTTCATTTGTTATTTTGATTTCAAAAATTTCATTTGTTATTTTGATTTCAATACTTTCATTTGTTATTTTGATTTCAATAATTCCATTTGTTATTTTGATTTCAATAATTTTATTTGTTATTTTGATTTCAATACTTTCATTTGTTATTTTGATTTCAATAATTTCATTTGTTATTTTGATTTTAATAATTTTATTTGGTTTTTTGATTTCAATACTTTCATTTGTTATTTTGATTTCAATACTTTCATTTGTTATTTTGATTTCAATAATTTCATTTGTTATTTTGATTTCAATAATTTCATTTGTTATTTTGATTTCAATACTTTCATTTGTTATTTCGATTTCAATAATTCCATTTGTTATTTTGATTTCAATAATTTCATTTGTTATTTTGATTTCAATACTTTCATTTGTTATTTTGATTTCAATAATTCCATTTGTTATTTTGATTTCAAAAATTTCATTTGTTATTTTGATTTCAATACTTTCATTTGTTATTTTGATTTCAATACTTTCATTTGTTATTTTGATTTCAATAATTTCATTTGTTATTTTGATTTTAATAATTTTATTTGGTTTTTTGATTTCAATAATTCCATTTGTTATTTTGATTTCAATAATTTCATTTGTTATTTTGATTTCAATAATTTTATTTCTTATTTTGATTTCAATCATTTCATTTGTTATTTTGATTTCAATACTTTCATTTGTTATTTTGATTTCAATAATTTCATTTGTTATTTTGATTTGAATAATTTCATTTGTTATTTTGATTTCAATAATTTTATTTGTTATTTTGATTTTAATAATTTTATTTGTTATTTTGATTTCAATAATTTCATTTGTTATTTTGATTTTAATAATTTTATTTGGTTTTTTGATTTCACCACTTTTATTTTTTTTTGATTTCAATAATTTTGTTTTATTTTGATTTCAATAATTTCATTTGTTATTTTGATTTCACTAATTTTATTTGTTATTTTAATTTCAATAATTTCATTTGTTATTTGGATTTCAATAATTTTATTTGTTATTATGATTTCAATAATTTTATTTGTTATTTTGATTTCAATAATTTCATTTGTTATTTTGATTTTAATTATTTCATTTGTTATTTTGATTTCAATAATTCCTTTTCTAATTTTGATCTCACCAATTTTATTTTTATTTTTATTTCAATAATTGTATTTGTGATTTTTATTTCAATAATTTCATTTGTTATTTTGATTTCAATAATTTCATTTGTTATTTTGATTTCAATAATTTCATTTGGTATTTTGATTTCAATAATTCCATTTCTAATTTTGATTTCTCTAATTTTATTTGTTATTTTGATTTCAATAATTTCATTTGTTATTATGATTTCAATAATTTCATTTGTTATTTTGATTTCAATAATTTTATTTGTTATTTTGATTTTAATACCTTCATTTGTCATTTTGATTTCAATAATTCCATTTCTAATTTTGATCTCACCAATTTTATTTTTTATTTTGATTTCAGTAATTTCATTTGTTATTTTGATTTCAATAATTGTATTTGTTATTTTGATTTCACTAATTTTATTTATTATTTTGATTTCAATAATTTCATTTATTATTTTGATTTCAATTATTTCATTTGTTATTTTGATTTCAATTATTTCATTTGTTATTTTGATTTCAATAATTGTATTTGTTATTTTGATTTCACTAATTTTATTTATTATTTTGATTTCAATAATTTCATTTATTATTTTGATTTCAATAATTTCATTTGTTATTTTGATTTCAATAATTGTATTTGTTATTTTGATTTCACTAATTTTATTTATTATTTTGATTTCAATAATTTCATTTATTATTTTGATTTCAATAATTTCATTTGTTATTTTGATTTCAATTATTTCATTTGTTATTTTGATTTCAATAATTCCTTTTCTAATTTTGATCTCACCAATTTTATTTTTATTTTGATTTCAATAATTGTATTTGTGATTTTTATTTCAATAATTTCATTTGTTATTTTGATTTCAATAATTTCATTTGTTATTTTTATTTCAATAATTTCATTTGTTATTTTGATTTCAATTATTTCATTTGTTATTTTGAGTTAAATAATTCCATTTCTAATTTTGATCTCACCAATTCTATTTTTTATTTTGATTTCAATAATTTTATTTGTTATTTTGATTTCAATAATTTTATTTGTTATTTTGATTTGAATAATTTCATTTGTTATTTTGATTTGAATAATTTCATTTGTTATTTTGATTTCAATAATTTTATTTGTAATTTTTGTTCCAATAATTTCATTTGTTATTTTGAGTTCAATAATTTTATTTGTTAGTTTGATTTCAATAATTTCATTTGTTATTTTAATTTAAATAATTTCATTAGTTATTTTTATTTCAATAATTTTATTTCTTATATTTCAATAATTTCATTTGTTATTTTGATTTCAATAATTTCATTTGTTATTTTGATTTCAATAATTTCATTTGTTATTTTGATTTCACCAATTTTATTTGTTATTTTTATTTCAATAATTTAATTTGTCATTTTGATTTCAATAATATTTTTTGTTATTTTGATTTCAATAATTTCATTTGTTTATTTGTATTTGAATAATTTAATTTGTTATTTTGATTTCAATAATTTCATTTGTTATTTTGATTTGAATAATTTCATTTGTTATTTTGATATCAATAATTTCATTTGTTATTTTGATTTCAATAATTTCATTAGTTATTTTTATTTCAATAATTTCATTTGTCATTTTGATTTCAATAATTTCATTTGTTATTTTGATTTGAATAATTTCATTTGTTATTTTGATTTCAATAATTTAATTTGTTATTTTGATTTCAATAATTTTATTTGTTATTTTGATTTCAATAATTTTATTTGTTATTTTGATTTCAATAATTTCATTTGTTAATTTGATTTCAATACTTTCATTTGTCATTTTGATTTCAATAATTCCATTTGTTATTTTGATCTCACCAATTTTATTTTTTGTTTTGATTTCAATAATTGTATTTGTTATTTTGATTTCACTAATGTTATTTATTATTTTGATTGCAATAATTGTATTTGTTATTTTTATTTCAATAATTTCATTTGTTATTTTGATTTGAATAATTTCATTTGTTATTTTGATTTCAATAATTTTATTTGTTATTTTGATTTCAATAATTTCATTTGTTATTTTAATTTCAATAATTTTATTTGTTATTTTGATTTCAATAATTTTATTTGTTATTTTGATTTCAGGTATTTTATTTGTTATTTTGATTTCAATAATTTCATTTGTTATTTTGATTTCAATACTTTCATTTGTCATTTTGATTTCAATAATTCCATTTGTTATTTTGATCTCACCAATTTTATTTTTTGTTTTGATTTCAATAATTGTATTTGTTATTTTGATTTCACTAATGTTATTTATTATTTTGATTGCAATAATTGTATTTGTTATTTTTATTTCAATAATTTCATTTGTTATTTTGATTTCAATAATTTCATTTGTTATTTTGATTTCAATAATTTTATTTATTATTTTGATTTCAATAATTTTATTTGTTATTTTGATTTCAGGTATTTTATTTGTTATTTTGATTTTAATAATTTCATTTGTTATTTTGATCTCAATAATTTCCTTTCTAATTTTTATCTCACCAATTTCATTTGTTATTTTGATTTCAATAATTGTATTTGTTATTTTGATTTTAATAATTTTATTTGTTATTTTTATTTCACTAATTTTATTTGTCATTTTGATTTCAATAATTTCATTTGTTATTTTGATTTCACTAATTTTATTTGTTATTTTAATTTCAATAATTTCATTTGTTATTTGGATTTCAATAATTTCATTTGTTATTTTGATTTCAATAATTCCATTTCTAATTTTGATTTCACTAATTTTATTTGCTATTTTGATTTCACTAATTTCATTTGTTATTTTGATTTCAATAATTTCATTTGTTATTTTGATTTCAGTAATTTCATTTGTTATTTTGATTTTAATAATTTTATTTGTTATTTTGATTTCAATTATTTCATTTGTAATTTTGAGTTTAATAATTTTATTTGTTATTTTGATTTCAATTATTTCATTTGTAATTTTGATCTCACCAATTCTATTTTTTATTTTGATTTCAATAATTGTATTTGTTATTTTGATTTAAATAATTTCATTTGTTATTTTTATTTCAATAATTTCATTTGTTATTTTTATTTCAATAATTTCATTTGTTATTTTTATTTCAATAATTGTGTTTGTTATTTTTTATTTCAATAATTTTATTTGCTATTTTGATTTCACTTAGTTTATTTGTTATTTTGATTTCAATAATTTTATTTGTCATTTTGATTTCAATAATTTTATTTGTAATTTTTGTTTCAATAATTTAATTTGTTATTTTGAGTTCAATAATTTAATCTTTTATTTTGATTTCAATAATTTCATTTGTTATTTTAATTTAAATAATTTCATTAGTTATTTTAATTTCAATAATTTTATTTGTTATTTTGATTTCAATAATTTCATTTGTTATTTTGATTTCACCAATTTCATTTGTTATTTTGATTTTAATAATTTTATTTGTTATTTTGATTTCAATAATTTCATTAGTTATTTTAATTTCAATAATTTTATTTGTTATTTTGATTTCAATAATTTCATTTGTTATTTTGATTTCACCAATTTCATTTGTTATTTTGATTTTAATAATTTTATTTGTCATTTTGATTTCAATAATTTTATTTGTTATTTTGATTTCAATAATTTTATTTGTTATTTTGATTTCAATAATTTCATTTGTTATTTTGCTTTCAATAATGTAATTTGTTATTTTGATTTTAATAATTTAATTTGTTATTTTGATTTTAATAATTTAATTGGTTATTTTTTATTTCATTAAATTGTATTTGTTATTTTGATTTCAATAATTTTATGAGTGATGTTGATTTCAATAATTTTATTCATCATTTTTATTTTGTTTCTGATTTTTATAATTTTATTTGGTAATCTGAGTTTAATATTTTTATTTGTTGCTTTTATTAAACTCATTGTATTTGTTATTTTGATTTAAATAATTGTATTTGTCTTATTTTCTTCAACAATTTTATTGGTGTTTTTGTTTAAATAATGTTATTTGTTCTTTAAAATGAATATATTTTATTTGATATGTAAGTAATTTTATTTGTTGTTTTTATTTAAATAATTTTATTTGTTATTTTTTTTATCAATATTTTTCTTTTTTCTTTTGTATTTCAATAATTTTATTTGTAATTTTAATGTCAATAATCGTATTTGTTATTTTGTATATCAATAACTTTATTTGTGATTAAAATTTCAATAATTTTATTTCTTATATTTATTTCTATAATTGTATTTCTTATTTTTGTTTTAATGATTTATTTCTTATTTTATTATTATTTTTTTATTTTGATTTTGATTTCAATAATTTTATTTGTTATTTTATGTAAAGAATTTTATTTGTTATTTTCATTTAAATAATTTAATTTGCTATTTTAATTTTTATAATTTAAGTTGTTATTTTGATTTTAATTATTATATTAGTTATTTTGAAGGAACAAATTTGATTAATTATTTTGATTTCAATAATTTGTATTTGTTTTTTCGGAGTCAATAATTTTTTATTTTATTATGATTTAAATAACTTAATTTTTGTATTTTAATAATTTAATTTGTTATTTCGATTTCAATTATTTTATGTGTTATTTTTATTTAAGTAATTGAATTTGTTATTTTGATTCAAATATTTTTTGTTGTTTTGATTTAAATAATTCTATTTGTTATTTTTTATTGTAATAATTTCATGTGTTATTTTGATTTCAATAATTTTCTTTTTTGTTTTAATTTCAATAATTTTATTTTTTATTTTGAATTGCAATAATTTTATTTGTACTTTTGATTTTAGTAATCTAATTTGTTATTTTAATTCAAATAATTTAATTTGTTGTTTTGAATTTAATAATATCATTTTTTATTATGATGTCAATAATTTAATTTGTTTTTTTATTTTTTAAATTTCATTTGTTATTTTGTTTCAATAATTCCATTTGTTTTTTTATTGCAATTATTTTAACTTAGGATTATTTAGATTACAATACTTTTATTTGTTATTATGATTGCAATATGTTAATTTGTTATTTTGATTGCGATAATTTTATTTGTTATTTTGATTAGATTAATTCATGTGTATACTTTCATAAACATATTTGTTATATAAATTCAAATAAAAAATGTATTTAAAATTTTTAAAAATATTTTCTGATAATTTCATAAACATATTTTTGATAAAATTTCAAACATCATAAAAACTTTGAATTTTTTTCTTCGTTGTTGCTAGTGCAAGAAAAAGAGTTAATTTTTTATAATTTTAGTAATTTGTATTACATATTTTTTTAAGATTCTTTTATTTTATTTCAATAAATTGCTCCGCCATATTAATACTGATGAACAATAGAAGTGAAGACACTGATTTGCGTTGTCACTGCTTCCGGTAGCGCTCCGCAGAAATATAGGAAGCACGTTAGCTGATCATAACCTTAAAGGTCGATTCCAAAGGTTTTGCTGGTGTATAGAAAGGTCATGTTTAACGATTTTAATTTATTTTTGACATATTATTATTACTTTAACATATCACGATGATTAAGTTTTTATTTCGGATTATTAAAGCATCATTCAGATTTTTCACAAATGTTGACTCTAAAACGACTTTTTTGTCAACAGAAAAAGAGTCATCTTCCATCATGATACTGTACATTCTTACACAGCACTCCTGACCAAAGATCTTCGAAGAGTATTTGATTATTACTGAAAAAAAAAACATCACCTTGATTAATTTATAACTTTTTCGTTCAAATTATTAAAAAACATCACTAGTATTTTTCTTGAATATTTGAACCCGAAAACGACCTTCTTTAGTCACAGAAAAGAATCAATCTCCCATCATAATAATGCTCGTCCTCAAACAGTGCTACTGACCAAAGATCTCCTATGTGGATTTGGTTGAAAAATCAGTATATTTTCCTGACCTGGCTCTATCGGATTATCACTATCTAGTGGAGAGGGGGTGGGATTTGCCTAATCGTAAAATACGCTTAAGCATATTTTTATTTGTCGTATATATTGTTATAGAGTTGTAATTTCAAAAGTTAAAAAAAAAAAAAACGTATTTGGGTGCCATCAGTTAAGATCAAAACCGGAAGCAAAGCTGGTGACGTTACAACTGCATCAAGGTAACACGCATATGAACTGATTAAAAATTAACTGTATAACGAATTTTATCAATTTTGACCACTTTTTGGACCCTTAAAAACTATTTTAACCAGCTTAAGACCCATAAAAAAAAATAGTCCATAAAAAATCCAATCATTTGAGAACCTTAGTGCCGCTCTGCGAATTTAGGTTTGGAGGAGATAGAGTTTGAAAATATGGAGACAGACAGACAGAGTGAGTTTTATGAATTAGATTTGGAGGATTACAAAATCATTTAGACGGCCTTGGATTAACATCACGAGAGCAGATTGAATAGGAGTTAGATTCATATGTCATAGCAAAACCTAAATTTTACAAATAAGTCATTTATGTGAGTCGCCTGTACGTTTGCTGATTTGTCTTTATTTATTTATTTATTACACAGGCATCACCACTTATCAAGGCACAGAGTCACCTCGAGGATAAGGGTTAAGAGTGTACAGTAGCCAATTGCACAATATAGTAATAGTTAGTAATGGAAATTCGGTAAATTTGTTAACTTAAGTGAAACGGCTCATCAAGAACTTGTTTACGTTGGACGTGAAGGCAACCATATTGTAGTCAGCTGGAAAGCAGGAAAACGGAAGACAATTCCATAGGCGTGCAGTTCTAAGAACGAAGCTTTGCTCATGGAATCTACGTTTAGGTTTAGGCACAGATAAAGAGTGTGGCAAATTATTGATAGTGATTTAAGGCTAGACGAGAGTTTCTCGTGAAAGTTTGGCGAGGGGAGACCATAGATTGGAGCTCAGTCGAGCACTTGCCATGAAAATAACGATAAAGCAGAGACATTTAGAGATAAAGCAGAGGGCATTTCAAATTGTTGAAATTTATTTTATACATATTGTTATTATTTAAACATATCACCATGATTAATTCATAACTTTTTTTGTTTCATCTCATAAAAGCACCATCAATACAGGGTTAGTTACGGGAAACGGATGCGTTTAGAACGTGTTTAGAACGTGTTTTACACGCTATTTTCGAGATTTTTTTTCAATCACCGAGTCTCTGTTTTGCTTTTTAGCATAAAAAGCGAAACGGAATTCGTATCAGCAGTTTCCCGGCCCCCGTGCCGTGCTTGGTCTTTTAGCTAAAGTCTAATCACCTTTGTATAGTATCTGTTCCGCAAATACTGCAATCAAAGACAATATATGGGGTAACTCCACACATAAAACCATTGTTCTTGTAGCTCTAAGTTATTGGTCGATGTAGGGGAAACACTTCATACCAATTTTCACTATTCAGCTCCCCTATTCCCCAGGGAGCTGGTCCCCCCTGTCCCCCATTTCTTCACATTAAAAACGGCCTTGTGCCTAATTTGCTCAGTGGGGAAGCAAATAAATACAAGTTCCCCGGCAGAAAAGCAATAAAGTTTGATCAATGCGGAGGAACCCTTTTATATCAGACAATTGCTATTCATTGGGACACTCCCCTTTTTATAGCGAGCTGGTTTCCCCCTCCCCAACATCTTAGGAAAACAAACAGCCAAAGTTGGAGGGGGGGGGAACAAAAAAAAAACAGCCTCGAAGTGAAAACTGACTGCGAGATATGTTTGACCGCATTATCATTAAAATCGCGCATTTAAGTTTTAATTGTTAAATCAAATCGCTTTTTTGTTATTCTGCCGGGGTGGGTGAGCGGCTTACATGTCTGGATTTTTTTTTCCATCTTCGCTTCAAGGTAACAGGTTCGATCCTACCTACCTACCAAAACTTTTTTTCTTTTACCACGGGCGACTTTTTTTTTTTGTTTTGTTTTCGATTTTTAAAGAAGTTTAACATCGTTATTTTTTTGTTGTGACCCCCCCCATCCAACACACACCTCCAAACACCGGGGCACCGCCGGGTACCCCCCCCCCACCGCTAGTCTCTATTATAATTCTCTCAGTCTTTCCGTCGGTTTGTCTTCCCGTTCCACTTTTTATTGGAAATTATTGGGCCTATCTGGCTAAAAAAATCATTATGGCTCTTTGTTATGGTAAGGTTCAGCGAACTAAATATTGTGGTATCTGTAAGATGTACAGTTACATCTTAATAGGGATTAACAACGATTCGCATTTAATGCAAAAACGAGCACAACTATAGTCAAATTCAACAACCAATTTTGCATAAAGTACTCTTTCTACGTAAGGGGTTATAACTTTTGCCCATTTTTACCGAACTGGATTATATAATATCTCTTTTATTCTATTGTTCTGTCTGTCTGCTGTCCGTTCCACTTTTTTTTTTGGAAACTACTTGACCGATCTTGCTGAAAATTTTGCATGAACCTTTGTTATAATAATGTACAGCGAATTCAATATTATTGCATTCGTTCGATACACAATTAGGGATTAATAGGGATTAGCATTACTCCAGTAATCACAATACCACATTTACTCCAGTAGTCTGTTATAAATTGCCCGTTATAAGTCAACGGCCTATATCTTTTGCCCGTTTTTTAACAGACTGTCTACTGATATAATAAATATTCAGGCATTCTGTTTTTTTTTTGTTTTTTTTTTTTTGCTTTATTTATACACTATCCTGGGTACTCGGCGTTGCCCAGGTTTGTCGAAGTGTGTGTAAGGGGGTTGGTTGAGCTACCAAAACCCTAAAAAATGAATGAAAACAGCTCAAAATAGCAGTGAGTACACGTATTAGCGCAAAAAATTAGGAGTAGTAGGCAGACTCGAACCCGAAACGCGCAAGAAGAAAAGAGGTAAAAAAAAGTAAATGGTCTTATCGATGCGCCCACCGTAGTTGTGACGTCACGCGCGTTCGAAAAAACTTGTTTTATGCGACGTTGTTTACGCGAGGTTTAAACGACCTGCAAAAATGTTGACGAAAAACTTACCCCACCTTGTAAAAAAACACACAGTCGACGGTGAAAGAATGAATGTTTGTAACCAATTTTTGGATATTATTTCGCCGAGCGATTGTGCTTTCAAACAATATCAATTTTGTCAGTTTCGTCGAACGTTTTAGCGAGACATACAAATATACATACACATAAAAAGGCGTTTAAGATTATTATAATAGACAAGCCTAAATGTCTGGCGTTGTCCGGATGTTTTAGGTATGTTTTGAGCACCCCCCCCCAAAAAAAATAATAGTGGTAGTAGGCAGGCAGGCTCGAACCCGCCACGCGAAGGCGGAAAAGAAAGTGAAGATGTGTGTAAGGGTGTTGGTTGATAAAAAAAACAAAAAAAAATTGGAGTAGTAAGCTGGCTCGAACCCGTACCGCGAAGGAGGAAAAGAAACTGAAAACAAAAACGTGATGTGTTTGCTGTTGCCGCTATCGCCAAACCGGAAGTTACGTATGCTTAATTAAAGCATATTTTCAATCGAAAAAAGGCGATGACTTTCGAAAATATAGGCGAAAATAGCGACCATTCCGTGTAGAAAGATGGCCAGTTGAGGGTAAAAGAATTGATTTTTTTTTCTTTTTATACAAGGTGGTCATCACTTATCAAGGCCCGGAAGCGACTCGGGGATAAGGGTTATTGCGTGTACAGTACGTTAGTGTTGATATTTGATAAAGTGTCTTACTTAAGGGGGCGGTTCATCAGGAATTTGTTTATTCTGGATTTGAAGGCATCCAGGTTGTAGTCAGGTGGGAAACAGGCAGACGGAACAGAGTTCCACAAGCGTGTACTTCTAAGAAAAAAGCTTTGTTCATGGAATCTACGTTTTGGTTTTGGCACAGATAAAGAGTGGAGAAAACTTTTGACAGTGGTTTCAACTAGACGGGTGCTCCTGGTGAAAGATTGGCGAGGGAGAACCAGAGATTGGAGCTCAGACGAGCACTTGCCGTGGAAGTAACGATAAAACAAAGACAGGCTCGCAACGTCTCTTCTGTGGAAGAGAGCTTGCAGGGAAGAGAAAAGGGCATCCCCACTAAGCCACGAAGCCTATTTTGTACTCTGGTGTCGATATTTGTCGTCAGAAGGTTGGTTGGTTGTTTTTGTTTTACGGCAGATCAACCTTTTTCAGGTTATTTAATGCCGAATCTAGTTATTTTGAGGAACGATTTTTAATGGAGTATATTTTTTTTAAGTCAGATTCTATTTAACTCATAGTTGGGACCCTAACAGATACTACCACTCCGGGTCAGAGTGGACCTGGGAGGAATGGCAATTAAAGGGTGTCTCCACACTCCCTAAGGCCCGCAAGGTGGGGCCTCACCATCGGATATAGTTTTAGGTCATATCCAGGCTTCCAAATTATATTGATCTTGTAAAAATCCGTCGCCTTTGTCGAAAGTTTTAGGCAGACATACAAACATACATACATACATACATACATACATACATACATACATACATTTAAACAGAGAGGTGAGATTTATAATACAGACGGTCGATCAATTTCTTTGTTTTTCTTTTGCTGCATATTATTTATCAAAAGATGCAGCCGGCGAAAAACCTAAAGTCAAACTTGCTGCTTTATCTGGCGTTCGACCTGTTCAACTGAAAAAGTGAAAAGATAGAAATCCTTTTCAATATTATTAAGGAGTGGTTTTATTTTATCGATCAAGAATGTGTATTTTTCTGGTATTCATTTGCGTTTTTTTTTATTTTTATTCCTGATTTTATCGTTTCCAGCTGAGCGGGATACGGAGGGAAAACGTGTCACACATTAAATTGTGTTCAAATGCGGTTACTGTTTCATCACATGCGCGTTTTTCTTTTTAAATGCACATATTTTATGAGTTCAATTATTTAATCATGTTTAATTTTGTGTCGTTGAGAACAGAGTATTCGGTAGGATGCCAGACATTCACACGCTATCGTAGACATTCTAGCCAAGAGATCTCTTTAAGACGCTAACCGTCTATTTAAGTGTACACTTTTTATATATGTGTGTACCAAATTGATTATTGAACACACACACACACACACACACACACACACACACACATATATATATATATATCTGATAAAGACATGTATGATATATGACATATATATATATGTATATGATAGAGACCCTATACATCTTTTTACACTACCCTCTATATAATACGCTACTTTTTTATCTTAGAATTCGATAAAACTCCCCCAACATCATTTATAATATTAGTGATGAATTTCGTTCCTAATGAATCCCAAGCTAGACGTCGAATCCCTATTATGTAACCTAGCATCTTCTCTACTCTTCTGATGAGAAGCATTAGGCTTCGAAATGCCTTAGCATAAAGAGTGCCCTCTACCCCCAACTAAATGTGTGTATGCACTTGTTGAATAAATGAACAAATCTATATTTACCAATATATAGTTTTGTGACTTCATTTTTATTCGTATTGTTCTTATATATATATATATATATATATATATATATATGTGTGTGTGTGTGTGTGTGTGTGTGTGTGTGTGTGTGTGTGTGTGTGTGTGTGTTTGTATATGTGTGTGTATTTGCCTTAAATTAATTATTTATTGTTTAGGTGCGTGTGTGTCTAAAATTAAAATATGTATTAAGGTTTCAGTATATACGTCTCAAAATAGTTATTTTTATACTTATCGATGTGTATAAGTAATTATTATTTATTATTAATATATATCTTATTAAATCTTTTAATCAACAATTTAATATATTGAAATATCAAAATAAATAAAAAATCGGTAATGTTCATATAGAAAAAAATATTAAGCCAAAGTAAATTGACTCAAATATTCCTGATTATCAGTTTCTATCATCGAGCATTCATATATAAAGTTATTACACATGTTCAGTGTTTGTTTACCGTCTGATGAGAAGGCATTCTGGAATATTTTGATGAACATAAAGTCTTATATTGTGCGATTAGTGTCGAAACAAAAGATACATAATATGATGTTTAATTTTTGTTGTCTTGCTTTTGTGAAAACACACACACATATATATATGCATATATATATAACTATATATACATAACTATATATATGTAACTATATATATATATAGCTATATATATAACTATATATATTACTATATATATAACTATATATAACTATATATATATAACTAGATATAACTATATATATAACTAGATATAACCATATATATAACTATATATAACTATATGTATAACTATATATAACTATATGTATATATAAAACTATATATATAATTATATATAACTACATATAACTATATATATAACTACATATAACTATATATATATATAACTACATATAACTATATATATATAACTATATATATATGACTATATATAACTATATATATAGTTATATATAACTATATATATATATAACTATATATAACAATATATATATATATATATATATATATATATATATATATATATATATATATATATATATATATATATATATAGTTTTTGTTGTTGATATTTTAAACAATATTAAGGTTAACGTCGCGCCTCGGAGATCCGGTGTTTTTCTTAGAAAGTCGCCCATTTTTTTTTTAACGTATTATTTATTATTATTTTTAAAAGCAGTAGTTTACGGACACTCATGTTTCGGAGCCCTACTCCTCTTCAGCAAAGCTTGATTGTTATTGGGATTCGAACCCCGGATTTTATGTATTTCAGTCAAGCGACCTAAACCATTATGCTATGACGTCATAGACAATTTACTGTTAAATTTTTATCGTTTATCGGTTTATGTCGTTTTTTTGTGGATTTTCTTAAACGATGTTAACGTCCCCGCCTCGGAAATCCGGTGATTTTCTTAGAAAGTCACCCATTTTTTTTATTAGGACGTATTATATATAATATGAATAATATATGAAATAAAATGGAGGTGGAAGGACCTGGATACTCAACGTTTCGCCCGATTTATGCGGGCTTCTTCAAGAGGGATGGTCATTACGAATAAGAAGCCCGCATAAATCGGGCGAAACGTTGAGTATCCAGGTCCTTCCACCTCCATTTTATTTCATATCGTCGGATTTAATCCAGCTCAACAATCATATATATATATATATATATATATATATATATATATATATATATATATATATATATATATATATATATATATATATATTCCAGGTAGAAAGATATCCAAAATTAAGAATAATTGTTTCAAAAAGGGTTTTGATAGTACTCAATCAAAGAAAGCAAATTATATTTTTATTTTTATATTTTGTTTATCATTCTTTATGATATGACTGCATTTCCATAAAATAATTATATATATATATATATATATATATATATATATATAAATGACAAAAACTTTATATTCCAAAGTTGATTATTTAGCATTTTATTCCTTTACATCAATTGATTTGTACAGTTTTCTTTACAGTATCTGTTTCGTAGCGCAAAATCAATCACTTAATTATTATATTAATTAGCGAATCTAGTATGCCGTTAACTCATCAGAAGAAATCGCAACAAACAATCCACCAAAAGGAATTAAAATGTGAGAATCCGAAATTTGGAAGAGAAGCTACAGTTACCTTTATATTTCTCAATTACGCCATCTTGGATTTTAATCTAAGTCATTGAATCCTCCTCCCTGTACTAACCATTTAATTAATTTATGAATCTTCTTACAAAACATACTATTTAATTATTACTAAATTTATTAATTTTAATTATTCTCATTTATGTCTACCTACTTACGAGAATAATTTCACCGAAATATACGTCATAAATTACAGACCAATATACATGAAGATCAAGATACGAAACTAAAATTAATTTACAAAAAAAAAAAGGAAAACCCAACTATACGTACAAACAATCTCAATCTTCTAATCTACTACCTAAATTTTCAATTAATAATTATTACATTCATTATTTCTAAGTTATGCATACATACTTATGACAATAATATAAGCATGGTATGATTAAATATTATAATAATGATAAAGGTATAAATAACAACAACAATAATAATAATAATAATAATAATAATAATAATAATAATAATAATAATAATAATAATTAGGATAACTATTACACTAAAGATAATAATAATAACGAAAATTACACCATTCATATTAATTATAATAATAATTTTATAATTATAATGATAACAATAATTATAAGAATAATAACAAGAATCATAATAATATTGATTATGTTAACTATAATAATAATAATAATAATAATAAAATAATAATAATGATGATAATGATGATAATAATAATAATGACAATAACCATAAGA
>NC_136514.1:84242542-84257542 GCF_053919585.1 Euprymna scolopes
GAGGGCTACACCATGCAATCTCGCATCTCTGAAGTCAGCTGGAAAGTCAACAAAAAAATGTACCTAGATGTGTTGTAGAGTGCGGTGACCGCCTCGTGCAATCAGATTGCCGCTCGCAAACCCTGGGTGGCAGAAGGACTCGGAGCCGGCCCACAAGTTCAAAGAGCCCCAGGCTAGGCTTCAAAAGGAGTGCTACAACTTTGTACTTTTCTTCCCTCCCTCCCTCTTCCTCCAACATGAACCCGCTGGATTACCTCATTTGGTCAGACGTCGAGAACATCACCAACATGACCTCCCACACAACAGCAAAGCAAGCCTGATCGCCACCCATCCACCGAGCTCACGCCGGCGCTTGTGGATTGATTTTTTCAATTAAAGTTTTAAAACAAAGCTGCAGTGTTTTTTGTTGTTGTTGCTGTTGTTTTTTTTAGGGTGCGACTTTTATCGTTCCTTCCGATATAATACTTTACACAATTGCCCCCCCGTCCACTAAGAAAAAAGAGGTAAACCTATACTACACCATCCAAACTCATTATTTTTTTAAAATTCATTTATAAAGTTAAATCATTATTTTTATGATTGCTGGTTTGCTAAGATCACGCATTAACATCGTTCTAATAATTTCAATTATCAATAAATATATACAAGGTGCCTTCAGTAGCTTTTTAGTCTTTTTATTATGACAACTTTTATTCGTAGTACACACATAAAACTCTAGTCCCCTTTGAAGTAATCTCCTCCTGCTGCAATGTACCTGTTGTGCCTTTCCAACAACTTCTCGAAAGTCACATGAGAGTGCTCTTGTGTGAGCATGCCCATGACCCTCGTCACAGCCTCTATCATCGCCTTAATAACGACAGCCTCTGAGGTTTTTCTTGAGTTTAGAGAATAACCAAAAGTCATAGTGCGTCACGTCAACTGTGCTCTAAAAACGTACATTTATTTTGAACGCGCCCCTGTCTTATCAAAGAATATACTTTTGATTTTATACGATGGGCCTTTTTATTTGTGCTGTGATAAAACTTCCCAAATGCAATTATGATGTTAGACTGTATAAGGGTGTTAACTTTGGTTTAAATCGGACTTCTTTTTTTTTACTCGGATTTTTTTTCATTTATCTATTTTCGATACTTATCGAAGGCATTCCGACACCAAACCAATCTAAGAACCCGCCGAGATACATCAATGTGTGTGAAATTACACAATGATTGACCTAGTCGTTGCGGAGTCTATAGTTTCTATAAACTCCACAACGGCTGGGCCGATTTTTTATTTGTTTTGTTTTTGTAATTTTAAATAAATGTTTATATTTAGATCACAACTGAGCCATGATACTTGACATTTGTATTTTACACAAAAATTCAAGCGATTATTTTCACATAATTTTATAAATCAACAAATCCGGAAAAATTTTGTAATCGTCCCATCACGATTAGAACTTTCTTAGAACTGCACGCCCGTGGAATATATTCGCGATTAGGCGATTACGAAGTTATTTCCGATTCCGATACAAGTATCGATTCCGATTTCGATTCCGATACTTTTGAAATGTTTATTGTTAGGGTATTTGTTCTTTTTTTTTTCTTTGCAGACTGTAGGTTCTTTGGCAAGATAGGGGCGCCTTCAAAAGGAATGTTTCTGTACAGAACACAATTGAAAGAAGACATTTGACTTTGGCATTCTAAACTTTAATCGTAGCCATTATATAAATATAAATCGACAATATCAATAGTAGGTTCTCTACAATGTATTACGGACTGAGCCAGTACAGGGGAGGCATATAAAACTTCCTTATTTTTATTATTATTATTTTTATCGTTATTATTATTATTATTATTATTATTATTATTATTATTATTATTATTATTATCATTATTTTTATTATTATTATTTTTTTTAATCGTTATTATTATTATTATTATTTTTATCGTTATTATTATTGTTATTATCGTTATTATTATTATTATTATTATCGTTATTATTATTATTATTATTATTATCGTTATTATTGTTATTATTATTATTATTATTATCGTTATTATTATTATTATTATTATTTTTATCGTTATTATTATTAATTATTATTATAATTATTATTGTTATTATTATTATTGTTATTATTATTATTATTGTTGTTATTATTATTATTAATTATTATTATTGTTATTATTATTATTAATATTATTATTATTGTTATTATTGCTATTAATTATTATTGTTATTATTGTTATTATTATTGTTATTATTATTATTATTGTTGTTGTTGTTGTTGTTATTGTTGTTATTATTGTTATTATTATTATTATTGTTATTATTATTATTATTATTATTATTATTATTATTATTATTATTATTGGCTCTCATGGAGCTTTCACACAAGTCAATAAACGATCTGATGGGAAACCTGTGGTGTTCTCTGGAAGCTGAGTGACAACAAGTTTCCCCAGACGTCCAGCTCTCTCCACCTACTTCGATAGCATTTGCAAATGGATTTGCATCATCGCAACAGCCTCTTACCATTGATTTCTCGCTGGCAATGGCCATTGGTTTATACTGGAATTTGAGTGGCACTCAGTCTCCCCAAGGTCCCAGTTCTCTTTGCGCTTGTCCAGCCAAGGTCTGGCCAGTGCTCTCTTCTCGGTCTTTCAGTCCTTCTTGACCCTTCTCGGCTCTTTGGTATCACTTTTTTATTGGGGGGGAGCGGTGATGAAACAATGGGGGGGATGCATGATGGGGGTGTAGAACTTGTAGATATGCAGCTTCGGTGTTCTTCATGCTCTGTAACGCTTATTCGTTATTATTATTATTATTATTATTATTAATATCATTATAACTATTCTCATTATTTTATTTTCATTATTATTAGTATTATTATATATATTGTTAAATATTGTTAGCATTTTCATTATTATTATTTTTCTCATTCTTCTTCTTATTATTATTGATGTTGTTGTTATTATTTTTATACCTTTATCATCATCATAATCTTCAATATCATTATCAATATGTTATCATTATTAGAATTATTTTTGTTAGTGCTATAATTATTATTGTTATTCTAATTATCATTATAATTTTATTATCTTTCTTATTATTATTTCCATTACTTTTATAATTATTATTTGTTGAAGTATCATTATTATTTTCATTATCAATATCTTCATTATCATTTTATTATTTTGCAATTATTATTAATTTCATGATTATTATCAACATATTTATATATTATCATTTTTATCATTATCATATTTATTATTATTATCACTATTATTATCATTATTATTTTATTTTTTATTATCATTATTATTATCATCATTATTATTATCATTATTATTATTTATTCACTAGAAGTACTCTCCATCTCTTTCGATAACCATTGCAAAGGCATTTGCGTTATTGTAACAGCCACTTACCATATGACGGTACTAATTACACAAGTTTATTACAAAATGTTTACTTATTTGAAATTTAAAAAATAAATACGAAAATTATCAGCATTTAATTATCGATTTTTGCTGAATGTTACATGTACATATATTTTTTATGCTGCAAAATTAAATAAGCATAATCCATTTTTATGTTAGCCAATTCAATATATATATATATATTTATATATATATTTATATATATATATATTTATATATATATATATATATATCTTCTATATATATAAAAGGCAAAATGTGTGTGACCATTTCGTCTATGTCTTCAAAAGGCTTTTCTCGCACACGCTCCCGGAGTCGTTACTATCGCTTAAAACTGTGTATATAGGTCCTATATAATAATATCTAGGAATTAGGAAAGCGCTTAGCGTATATATTTATTTACGTCGATTTTTACAAAATTATTGCTATTTTGGCTTCTCGCGTGTTGATTGGGCTTTTTAGTATAAATAAAGTGAAACTCAAACGGCGACTTCGGCATTATGCTGGGAAAAACGTCCAGAAGCAATCAGCTTTGATCAGTTGCTATTCAATCTGGACAATTGGGAGCGGCTTTCCCCCTCCCCAACATCTGTTGGGGGAAGAAACAGTTAAATTTGGGTAAACGAACCCAAACGCTGCGTGATTCTATTTGACCTTCTTAATTAGGTCAAATGGAAGCAGCAGAGTTAACTTTTATTACGCACGCCTGTTTTTATAGTTAAATAACCTGCTTAACGTTGTCTGTCGCCGTGGCTCAATGGTTAACTTGGCACGGTTTTTTTTTCACGCATTAATTTCGAACTCAAGGGTACGGGTTCGATCCTCATACACTTACCTACCAAAACATTTATTTTATTATTTAACCCCCCCCACCCGGAGTTTTGATTTACCTCAAGACACCCGGGCATCGCCGGGTACCCCCTCCCCCCGCTAGTATATATATAAAAGCGAAAATGTGTGTATACATGTTCGCTTTTTGTGTATGTCCAACAAAGGCTTTTTTTCAGAGAAGCGCACGGTCGGCTCGCAACTTCTAAAAACATTTTATATCACATATAAATCATAATATCTCCGAGTTAACAATGGAGCTTGCCTGTCTATTTAATTTGCTCAACTTCGGGAAGATAAATATTCAACAGTTTTCGCTCGCCGCGTGTGGATTAGGCTTTTCCTATAATAAAAGCGACACTAATTGTGGCGGTATTTTCCGGTCGCCATCGCCAGAAATGCCCGAAAGCAAAGCTTTGATCAATGGTGAAATATTTTCCTTATATCAGACAATTGCTATTCAACTTGGACAAGGGGAGCTAGTCCCCCGCCAACATCTTGGGAAAATAAAAATAAAAACCACACAGTCAAAGTTGACCTCATTTAGACATTAAAACGCGCATCTGCAAATTCTAAGTAATTAAATAAATTCAAACGTGTTTCTGTTAGTATGTCGTGGTGGCCCAATTGTTAACGTGGCATGTTTTTTTTTTCACACTTTAATTTCCAACTTTGCCTCAAGGGGTCGGCGGTTTTTATTTTTATTTTCCCAAGATGTTGGGGGGACCAGCTCCCCTTGTCCAATTCGAAAATACCGCCAGAATTAGTGTCGCTTTTATTATCGGAAAAAGCCTAATCCACACGCGGCGTGCGAACACTGTTGAATATTTATCTTCCCGAAGTCGAGCAAATTAAATAGACAGGCGAGCCCCGTTGTTAACTCGGAGATATTATGATTTATATGTGATATAAAAAGCTTTTAGAAGTAGCGACCCGACCGAGTGCTTCTCTGAAAAAAGCCTTTCTGTGACATACACACAAAAAAAAGCCTTTCTGGGACATACACTCGCCTACCAAAACTTTTTTTTTATTTTACCCCCCTCTGGAGTTTTGATTTACCTCAAAAACCGGGTACCCCCCCGCTAGTATATATATATATATATATATATATATATATATACATATATATATATATATATATGTAAGAACTTCAAGTTTGCTTCATGCCAGTCATGGCATATTTTCTCTCATCACAATTTGAAAATGGTCTTGAACATTTTTTAGTTTTTGTATTTTAATTCTTCTTGCCTGATGAAATCAAATATGGTTGAAACGGTCTGCACATCATAGCAAGATATGACTCTATTTACATTATTAATAATAATAATAATAATATATATATATATATATATATATGTATGTATATGTATATGTATGTATATGTATATGTATACTCCTATAAATTTGTTTTATTTTGATGTTTGTGTATTGATATTCGTATCAAAAACCTTTCTTTTTATTTATTTAAAGAGAAAATACAATCATCTTATATATCGGTCCTGGAATTGCATTCGCCAGCAAAAGATCTAACTTATTTGCATATGCTTTTAAGCATTTATTTTAATTAATTACCTATTAGTTTTTTTTTCGGTTTTCTTATGGGTTGATCATCTTTGGTTAACTATTACGTGTAGTTATATTCATACAGATATTCTACATGATTTATACTTGCATAATATTTACGTAAAAGTTTATAGTAAACACAAACTTCTTTTTATACATATATTTATGTATTCGTAGATGTATTTGTTTAAAAAAAAATTGCTAACTAAACTCCCTGTCAGTCTTTGGTCTACAGACATAAAACATAATAAATAGGGTATTCGAACCGACGCGAAACGTTATATTTGGGTTTTAGTGGGGGAAAATTGGTGGAAAAGTGTAAAAATTAATGAAATGGAATTTGCCAGGTGATGGTCGAATAGCGGCATTACGAATATGCATGCGTAAAGTAATAGCTATAGGTTAATTTTTTTAATTTCAAAAGCAATCACGTCTTTATAGCTCAGGCATTAACATCAAACGAAAAAGAAAATCATAAGCTAAACATTTTTGTTTGGTTTCTACGTGATGGTGCACGAGTCATTTTTCTTATTAACTTTGTAAATCATTATTGGTTCTGATATAACATAATAATAAATACGAAACTTGCATTAATTAAAATATTATATTTAAGTGTGTATATATATATATATATATATATATATATATATATATATATATATATATACGTTTTATTTTTTATTACCGTATCTTTCTGTTAAGTTACATTATTGTTTCAGCTACCCGGCCGTTTTTTTTTCGCCGTCTGTAGCTTCCTCAGACTTTTCAGAAATTTACTTAACGAACATTTCTGTAAAAGTCTGAGGAAGCTACAGACGGCCAAAAAAAAAACGGCTGGGTAGCTGAAACAATAATGTAACTTAACAGAAAGATACGGTAATAAAAAAAAACCCCGCATATTTGCTCTACAACAATATTGAGCACTTTCTTCAGTTTTTATTAATTACTATTTCTACTATATATATATATATATATATATATATATATATATATATATATATATATATATATATATATATATAAGTAAATTCTTGATACAGCAAAATGGAAGGAGAAATTTCAGAGGGAACATAATTTAATTTATGGAAAAAAAAAGGTCAAAGAAACAAAAAAAAAAACGGGCAGGTGGAATTGTTAAAATTTCCTTAAGGCCTTATCGTCTGACTCTCTAAGAGGAAACGAATATATATATATATATATATATATATATATATATATATATATATATATATATATATATATCCATAGCTTACCATAGCTTCCTGACTTTTCAGGAATTTACTTAACGAACATTTCTGTTCTACAACAATATTGAGCTCTTTTTTCAGCTTTTATTAATTACCATGTCTACTATATATATATATATATATATATATATATATATATATATATATATATATATATATATATATATCCATAGCTTACCATCGCGATATCAATGGCTAAGATTGAAACCGCTATCATCAGGCAATTACACAATGCTCACGTGGAATGGTGATGATCCAACGCCTCTATTCACTGTGTTTAAAGATTTCAAAACCGCCCAGAAGATTAGTTGGACTAAAAAAAGCGGTGAGACGACAACTATGAAAGGCGGTAATCTGAGTATACAGTTATAAGATCAGCATGGCTATCCCGTCGCGGTTAAAGCTGGGGAAATAG
Source organism: Euprymna scolopes (assembly GCF_053919585.1). Taxonomy (NCBI): domain Eukaryota; kingdom Metazoa; phylum Mollusca; class Cephalopoda; order Sepiida; family Sepiolidae; genus Euprymna; species Euprymna scolopes. The sequence goes on from NC_136514.1 coordinate 84,250,021, forward strand.
TTGGCCAAAAAGTCATAAAACAACTTTGAAGATGCGGAAAAAGTCTGCAAATAAATAAAGAATCAAATTATTGCAATAATAAAAGAATTGAAAAAATGTAAACTTCATTTTACACACACACATACACACACATATATTGAATTTTAATAGTATATATATATATATATATATATATATATATATATATATACGCATAAATATATATATATGTGCATATATATATAATATTATTATATGTAAGACATAATATTATAAAAATATCATATACCTTTTCCTGATCTACATTAATGATCTTCCAAATCACATCCTGACATTATTCGTAGACATTTACGTAAATGATCATATATATATATATATATATATATATATATATATATATATATATATATATATGATCATTTATGTAAATATATATATAATATATAACTAACATAATATTCAAATATAGAGACAAAAAATACATTTAACTACACCTAGGTTAAAAAAAAAAAGTCAGCTCACTAGATATCTACGCTTCCCGCTAAGAAAAAGACACACACAATAAACGGGTTGAACCTAAGGCCAACTGCGACTTTGTCCTGTAAGTGGCTGCACATTCACTAATTAGGAGGGACGCAGTGGAAACTAGGAAGCTGATTGGCTAACTAAAAATTCAAAGATGGTGCGTATATAAAAACGCGAGATAACCACAATTCTTAGCATAAGCCTGACGAATGCTAACGTGAATGAAACGCTGAATATTCTGTGTAGCTCAAGTGCCAGAAATATTTTTATAACTTACTACTATACACACACACACAAACACACACACAAACACACACACACACACACACACACACACACACATATATATATATATATATATATTGGATTTGAATATTAATTATGATTGAATATTAAATTTTGATATTGAATTGAAATAGGTATGAAATACGTTCGAAAGCTAAGTTCGCCGCAGTAATATGGAAAAAAAACAAATTTGAAAAAGTAAATACTTGTATTTTTTTTTTCATAATTTTGCGTTGAATTCGGCTTTCAAACGTTTCATACGTATTTTAATATATATATATATATATATATATATATATATAGACAAACACACACACACACATATATATATATACACACATATATATATATACATGCACACACACACACATATCTATCTATCTATCTATATATATATATATATATATATATATATATATATATAGTAAGATATAAAAATATATATGGAAATTAAGCTACACACAATATTCCGGAATATTCTGTGAAGCTTAATTGCCATATATATTTTTATAAGTTTATATATATGTATATATATATGTATATTATATATATATATATATATATATATATATTTGTGCCTTTTCTTTTCACGACAGCAGTAAATTAGTAACAACACTAAGCACTGAAGCTACGTGGTTTCTATGGAAACAAGCCAGAAAAAACGTCACTCACCCTCTTGATAATTTTTTGCACATTTCAACACTAGTAACTTTATCATAACTTTTGTTTTACTGTACTGAAATTGAACTTTTTTTTCCCACAATATAGCTGAGAAGGTGATCTTTAAATTGTAATAAGTGTTTGAAATTTGGTCGAAAAATGAGTGAGCGGTGAAGCTTTAAACAGTTCTAAATCACTAAAACTGCCGCTTAACCATATATTCAAACATTACCGTGGTTGAATGAGGCTTATATATATATATATATATATATATATATATATATATATATATATATATATATATATATATATATATATATTGATATATATATATGTACCAATCTATATATATTTATAATATGGATAGTATCAAAATATATAAGTAACACAAAGTTAGCTCAATAATTTTATACTATTTCGTGAAATTCAACTTCTTACACAGGAATAAATACACGGTTTAATTGCTTTTTTTTTCTCCAAATTTTCAGACCGCATTTAAGATAACAATAGGTTTTTCTTATAAACATACCAGCCAGGCAACTCTTCAGCACAAAAAAACCCATAAAAACCAAAGTCATAACAGGCTATGAAACAGGTCTTTTACAACAATCCAGCATGTACAATTAGATTTTATTTTTTATAATATACACCCAACGCCTATTAGGTGTCATGCATATAGATTAATGTTAATTCAATTTTAAATTTTTGTGTATAGATATTGAGTGTGTTGTTCATATTTTGATAATTATAAGGATTATATAATCTAGTATGAAATAAATACGAAGACACTATAAGAATAGTAAGCTTCTTTTTTATATCAGTGCAGTCAGTGAAAGACATAACAGCAAAGGAATTCCAAAGTGTAGCTGTTCCAGGGAAGAAGTTTTATTCTTGTGTTTCTCACCTAATTTATATATCTATAAAAGTGAAATTGTCTGTCGAGATTTAACATACGAGGTATTGAGATTTGGAAAAAAAATCATTTAAATCGGTTTTCGGCCAGAAATTTGGCTATCAAGGGGTCAAAGTTCAACTATGTGACCTTTGAAAATTCTACCAAACTTCCCCGTACATTTGGGATCTAAACACTTGAAATTTTAGATGTAGGTTACTTGGACATGGATCAAACTTTTAATTTCATTTGAGGCCAAAACAAAAAAATGTTAAGGGGTCAAAATTGGGGTCAATGTTTTAAAAAATTTGACCTCTCAGCCAATTTTTGGTCTAAACATTTGAAATTTTACATAAAGTAAATTCAGACATAGGGCAAGCTTTTGAATCGGTTTATGGCCGAATATCAATATCTGGCTGCCAAGGGGGCAAAATTCAAGAGATTTGACCTTTACGACCTCTAGTAAACTATTCAGCCAATTTTGAGTCTAAACATTTGAAATTTTACATAAATGGTATTCAGACATGCAGCAAGCTTTTTAATCAGTTTTGAGGGGAAACTTGAGCTGCCAAGAGGTCAACGTTGAAAGAGCTGACCTTTGCAAACTCTACCAAACTCCTCCGCCAATTTTGGCGCTAAACACGTTAAAATATAGATTACCTCGACATGAGTCAAACTTATTAATATATATATATGATGATTACAACGTCTTGTCAGACGAGTGCCATTCTCTCAGACACTTAAAATCCATGAGCCCAAAAATTACTTTTTTTTAGTCCTACCGGTGAATTCACACGCTCGAGCAGGCATGACACTGAAGATGGTCATTGAGATCAATTATTACATGCTTCCAGCATTTCAAGCTTCCACGCGTCACAACTTTTCCATCGCCACAGGACCACTTTTATAGACAAATGCTTGTGGGAGTATCTATACACAGATGATTTTACAGAGTCTTAGCTTTGTACGACAGCTAAGTCTCCCTCTCGGCTCAAAATGTTGAGATCCAGCAACAAGCAAGAGCAAGATAGCCAGCAACAAGTTAAACTACAGACCGGCTTAATGCGGGTACTGGTCTCCTGCTTTATGTTTTTTTTTAAATCAGAGATTTGCTTCTCCTATAAATGTTGCCTTCACCACGGCTTTCAGGAGTCCTCTCTACCACAACACACACACACACACACACACACACACACACACACACACACACACATATTATATATATATATATATATATATATATATATATATATATATGTGCACATAAAGTTATGAACAGTACATAGGACCCGAGCAAAACCAGGTCGGACTGCTAGTTTAATATATTTTAATATATATTTTCTTCATTTCCAATCTAAATCTGATAAGCTAGTTTTTATCTATATTTTACATTTTGTATAATTCTGGCCCTTCTCTTCTTTTGATGAGAAGCATGTATTTTTTGTTGTTGGTGTTTATTTTTACTCACGTTCACCCCTTACAAAGCATATCGCCACTTGGACATAAGGGGCTACTATTTTGGACCATGCACAGAAAAGATAAACAATATGTTCGTTTATATTATATTTAAACTTCTGCATACCAGTACAGTCAGTGAAGTAGGTAGCAGGAAGGGAATTCCAAAGTCCAACCGTTCGAGGGAAGACGCTATTAGAATAGAAAACTTTCTGATATTTAGGAACCTCAACAGTGAAGGGGTGTGATTTTGTTGCTGAACAGGTTTGTCGGGGATATGTACGTCAAGGGAGCACAAGTGCAATGAGTTCATCAGAGCACATTCCGTTCAAATATTTGTGAAAGAGGCATAGGGATGCAACATCGCAACGACGGGACAGGGGGTTGAGCCTAGTTGACAAAACGGGACCTGTTAGATTAAAGCCTCTTTTTTTTTTAACCCTATCCAAGAGGGAGAGGCTAGTGGTAGATGCACCAACCCAGATATGGCAAAGATACTCAATGCTTGGGCGAACGGTGGCCTTGTAGAGGTACGGGATACTCTCTAGTGTGAGTAGTTTTCTAGAACGATAGAGGGAGCCCACCTTCCTTGCCCTCCCCACTTTTTTAAACACCTTATTCACCGTCTACTCACATTTAATTTTATGATAAAGTTTTGTTATGAGGTCTTGATGTAATTTTTTATGTGTGTGTATGTGTGTGTGTGTGTGTGTCACCGTTTATCAAGACCTGGAGGCCACTCGACGATAAGAGTAAGGTAAGGGGTAATAAGTAGGGCTATGACAAAAATATTCTTTTCATTATTTTGACTCTCAAGTATATATCAGTTAATATCTTAAGTGATATGGCTCTCGCTTGATTAACTGTATCTAACTGTGTTGCATGTATACGGCATAATCACGTTGACACACTGGTTCCTGCGGGATCACCGAAGTTAAGCAACGTTGAGCCTGGTCAGTACTAAATGAGTAACCATTTGGGATTTCCAAGTGCTGTATGTTCTCTCCGCTTATCTCGGCATTGTTTCCACTCGTCCTGGACTTCTCCTTGCCGCTGAAGCCAAACAGTGTCGATTCAGGAGAGGTGTGGTTGGGATTGCTCAACCCTTGCCTCACAATTACACGTGCAACCGCTCCTACAAGGGTATCATTTGTCTTTCGAAACTGAACGGATGCATCGTCGCATCGTGTTGGATATATACTCGAGAGTCAAAACAAGGATAAGAATATTCTTTTGTAAAGTCCCTAGTAATGAGGTTGGTTGGTTGTTTTTGTTTTACGGCATATCAACCCTTTTCGGGTTATTTAATGCCGAATCCAAAGATTTTGAAGAAAATTTTTTTTAATAGAATATATTTGTTGTTTTCACGTCGGTTTCTATTTAACCCATAGTTGGGACCCTAACAGGTACTACCACTCCGGGTCAGAGTGGACCTGGGAGCAATGGTAACTAAAGGGTGGCTCCACACTCCCCAAAGACCACAAGCTGGGGCCTCACCACTGGATATAGTTTAAGGTCATATCCAGGACCCCCATTGAGGGACTTTTATCCTCTGCAGGGGGGCTGTCGGCGTATTCTAATGCCCCACCGACAGGGCCCCTTGTAATGAGTGTTAGATGGTTCGATAACACCGTGATGACCAGTACTCGTGGAAGTTGGGAAGGATTTAATTATATAAGAGGACGGTTTAACTTTTTTTTTGGAGGAACAGTTCTCCATGAATGATAATGGAATTAACGTCTATACATGACGCATATAACGTGTTGGGTTTATATTTAAAAACAAACAAAAAAAAAACTTTCTAATTGTGAAACTGGATTGTTGTTAAAAGTCAGTTTCATATGCATTCGGGGGTTTTAGTTTAATGCATGGTTATGTGAACAAATAGATAAGATCTAAGACTTATATTCTTTGATTCCTCGTGGATTTTTTTCTGTAGTCGGGTGGTGCATAAATTGGTTGAAAATAATTAACTAAAACAAACCCGACAAATATATTTCAGACAGAGACACCCGGGGATTAACTGTTTGAAAGCCCCAAGACAGCATATGTTACACCGATTTACCTCGGAAATGAGCCTTATTACAGAAGGGATGTGGTTTCCTTTCTTCTGAAATCGCAAAGCAGTTTTGGTTTTATATATATATATATATATATATATATATATATATATATATATATATATATATATATATATATATATATATATATATGTTTCCTCAAACCTCTGGCCTTGATGGAGGGGAGACTAAAACTTGCTGCTGTGGTTTCAAATGATCTGAAATAACAGCAAGGGGAGACTTGATTCCAAAGATTTTTCATATGTTATATCTCCACTCTTTTGGAAATCGGGTACGATTATGAATATCTCCAGTATCAAATAATCCTTATACACTGTGAAATTTACTTTACGTATGAAAACTAAAGAGGGGAGATATTACATATGAGAAATATTTGGAATCAAGTCTCCCCTTGCTGTTATTTCAGATCATTTGAAACCATAGCAGCAAGTTTTAGTCTCCCATCCATCAAGGCCAGAGGTTCTGGGGGAAATATCAAATATTTTGTAATTCATATGCAAAATTAAGAAAGCAAATGACCATGGTTAAGCATTTTATGGGTGTAAAAAGTGGCAAAAATAGGCTCTGGATGATGAGTGATCTCCTTAATGTGCTGTCACATTACCTTTCCAACGAGCCTTCATTTAAATTCTGATCCATAGCCGTCGAGATTTGGAACTAAAAAAAAAATGCCTAAAATGTGGTGTACATATATATATATGTATATATATATATATATATATATGTATATATATATATATATATATATATATATATATATATATACACCACCTTTTAGGAATTTTTTAATATATAATGTGCGTGTTTTATATATATATATATATATATATATATATATATATATATATATATAATGTGCGTGTTTGTGTGTGTATGTGTGTAGGTGTGTGTGTTTATGGATATATCTATACTCGTAGCCAAATTGAATATTAAAATGCTCATATATTTGGTTCTATTGGACGAAACTACACGAACATTTGTAGGCGTTTGGAAGATTATAACACTATTCTATAGTTAAAATTTAATGAGAATTGATTAATTAAAGGAACATATTTCCAATCTATTTATTTATTGCGGACTATTATCCTCATTTTATAGTTTCTGTTTCGCGACGTTTTCGCCAACAATTCCTCTCGCCTTCGGCAGGTGGTTACCGCGACAGGAACTCCGAATCCCCTAAATGCATCCTCAGAAATGACTGCCTTCCATATTTGTTTTTCGTCTCGCCACGTTTTGGCCGGCTTTGGGTAGGATTGAAACAGCTATTTTCAGAGAATGCTCATCTGGATCCGTAGAGATTCAGCGTCTCTATCGACTGCGCCACGGACCCTGACGAAGGCCAGAGGAATAGCTGGCAGAAACGTCGTGAAACAACAACTAGAAAAAAAAAAATTGTCCGCAATAAATAAATAAATTAATAATACTCATCCCAACAAAAATTCAAATTAATTAAAATAGTATATATATTTTAAACCCAATGAAATATGCCCAAATTTGCGGACAATTGTATATATAGTGTCCTGGCCAGCTTCAGTTTTGCTGCTTAGTTAGTCTCCGCCGTGGCCTTGTCAGGCCACTATATATATATATATATATATATATATATATATATATATATATATATATATATATATTCTCGGGTTTT
>NC_136514.1:84262542-84342542 GCF_053919585.1 Euprymna scolopes
AAACAAAAAATACCTTTACTAAAGTTATGGTTTTCAGTAATAAATAAAAACGCAAGAATTTTATTTTTTCTTTTTTATATAAATAAAGCATCGTAATTTGTAACAATAAAAATAAAATAAAATAATTTTTACAGGAACATTAGGAAAAAAAATCCCTAAACCGTATTAATGAATTCGATATAGGTCGAAGAAAAATGAATTTCTCGAACTACCGATATTACCATTGAATTAAGCATTGCTTATTTAATATTTTCACACACAAAAAATATTATAATTGCAAAAACATTTCTACTTCTTTTTTTTAATTTCTGGTTTCGTATAATTTTTATATGCAAGATTTTAATAATTTCCTAGCGCGTAAGTATATGAACTTTCGGCGTAGCATATTTTTTTATATAATATTGAACAATAATTAAAAAAATAATTTAATAACAGGAACATAGAAAAATAATTAAATTAAAAAATGGAAAATTTTATACAAACGTTCAGAATAGGAATGTACGGATATACGCATGGGAAAAAAAAAGAAAACCATCACACCCTTCCTCCCTTTTAATTACATCACGTCATTTTTACAGTCTTTTGACTGCCTGAAATTTTGGGCCTTCGTATATTCCGTGTTTACAAAATTTTAGTTTGTTGCGTTTTGCGAACGGCAAAAATCAATCGGTTTTTGGACTAATTAATTTATGTTTTTACAAACAAGGTGTTTTTTTTTATTTAATTCAATATCTGAGGACTTTGCTAATTATCTTTGAAATAGACCCAGAAAATTAATATTTATCTTTTAAAGGATTTTTACACTGAATTTATTTAACATCAAAATTTAGCTGAACTGGGTAGATGCCGTGAAAACGTTTTCATGACTTTTTTTCACGCTTACAAATATTTTTTTTTTCTTTTTGGAAATTAAGTTTAGTCCTTAATCTTTGAAATACAATCGAAAAGTAGTCGGAAGCCTACAAAAAAAATTATGATAAATCGGCTTTCAAAACTAGATCCCCTATTTTTGTCCCCCTATTTTTGCCCGTACCTAATATATATTATTGTGTAATATACAGGGTCTAGATGAGCAAACCTCAGTTAAATATATTTAAAGATGCTGTGTTCGGAGTATTGCAGTTATGATAAGCCCAATAGGTTTAATTATCTAGAGCTATACGAACAGAAAGGGGTGAGTGATTAATAATTGGGGAATTATCAGTTATTATAGGAAATCAAATATATATGTACGATCGTTTCGGAAACGATATCCTTTTATTCATTCGATATTTACAAATGAAATCATCGATAAATAAGTGAAGTGTTTTTGGATACCGTCCTTTCATGAACAGAAATTGAAGGGGTAGGAGGAGAAAAGACATCAAATTTTAACTAGCTTATTGAAGTAAATATAGTTTGTGAATCTTTGTAAGGAAGTGTTTACACATATTTTTTAACCATAAGGAGGGCTCTTCTTTGATAAGGACATCTTTTTAAATCTAAAAGCGATTGGTGGTATTTGTAACAACTTTTTTTAAATTCTAATTGTTATGATATGATGTGATTCGATCGAACATATAAATATCGATTTTTTTATATTTCCTCCTATGAAAAATTAATTGATAATTTAACAATTATCAATTTCTGACACTTTATATATATATATATATATATATATATATATATATATATATATATATATATATATATATATGTATATATATATATATATTGTGTTTCCTTTTTAAAATTAAAAATGTTTTAACTCTTTTTCAAAGTATCTTTACATGTTTTATAAATTACTTGTTCTCATATATATATATACATATATATATATATATATATATAAATTTACTTATATATAAAAGGAACTATACGTGTATATGTGCGCGAGAGAGAAAGAAAGACCGAGAGTTTGTTTCCAGTAGACTCCAAAACGTTTGAGTCATTTTTTTTTTAATTTCACACAAATATGCTTGATGTGTCTGGGAGTGTATTTAGGAAGGTTTTGTGTCGGAATATTTCCAATAAGTATTGAAGATTGATAATCGATAATCGAAAAATTACAATATATCAAGTCACACGCCGAAAGTTAATACCTTTATAAATCCTAACATCACAACTACATTCGGGAAGTTTTATCTCTCCAAAAGAAGAAAGGCTCGCCGTTAAAATAGAAAACATGTTCTTTGATAAGAGGATGGGAGAATTCGAAATTAATTCGTCAACCATAATATTTGATGTTTGGATTTTTAACTGTGACCCATGCTAATTTATATGATCCATGCTAATTTTATGAAATTAATAGTAAGTTCTCTACAGTGCAATGTAAACTACAATGAGTTGCGGACTAAGTCAGTACAGGGAGACATGTGAGGTTTCCTCCTAGTAAACCGACTAGAGCAATCAATCAATCAATATTATTGAAATATAATTTCGATGAGAATAAAAGTATTAGTTGATCATTACTTAATCCCGAGCAACGTCGAGTCTTCTCATTAATTATTATATATAAAACACCTGAACTGAGGATATTATATATTTGTGATATATATATATATATATATATATATATATATATATTATAAGGTAAAATTAAAAGCCAAGAACAATGCGAGATTTTTTTTTTTATAGAGTAAAATTAAATGAAAACAAAAGAAATAAATTTCTTTTTTTTGTTGTTTGTTTTTTCTTTTTCACACAAATTTTAACTCTAAACAACAGTAATTTTTTTTTCTGTTGTATTCAATGGTGTTATAAATGAGATTTATAACACCATTGAATACAACAGAAAAAAAAATTACTGTTGTTTAGAGTTAAAATTTGTGTGAAAAAGAAAAAACAAACAACAAAAAAAAGAAATTTATTTCTTTTGTTTTCATTTAATTTTACTCTATATAAAAAAAAAGCTCGCATTGTTCTTGGCTTTTAATTTTACCTTATAATTTTCTTCAACAATGCTTCAAGCAAATTACAATCTACTTATATATATATATATATATATATATATATAATTTAAATGGGGTTAGAGCAACGGTTTTCAACGGATTAACCATTTTAAGGTAATATATATATATATATATATATATATATATATATATATATATATATATATATATATATATATATATACTGATATCCGTTGAAAGTCTCTTAATAGCATCTTATTATAACATTATACATAATCTAAACCCAGCTTTGTAATTTTATTCTTACTTTTATTATTAACCAATATTACTTTACTTATCACTATCATTAATTAAGTATTTTTCCTTATATTTTAATATTTTCCAGATTCATCTGCACTACTTAAATGCTAGGTATATTTATGGTGTCTTTTATTTTAACCCCCTCCCCAATATTTTGCCGATAAGGAGACTTTGTTTTCATAAAAAATTATATGCTAAAATTATTGTCCTTGACTCAATGTCTGTCACAATAAAAAAAACATCGTTTCCGAAACGATCGTACAATTTATTGGCTTTGTTGTGCTCCTTCTTATGAAACAGATTTTTAATTTTTAATTTTTATTCTAATTTTGAATAATAAATTATGAATCACCTTACCATATATATATATATATATATATATATATATATATATATATATATGTATATGTATATTTGTAGAAATATATTTTTTATACTAATCCGTATTTAAGAAGCTCGATATAATTACAGAGCAATATAGAGAATAAATGACAAAAAGTTATATTCCAAAATTCATGATTTTGACCATCTTATAATTTATTCCTTTGATTCAGTAAACTTATACAATTCTTGACAGTATCTGTTTCGTAGCGCAAAATCAATTATTTAATTATTATATCAATCAGTGAATCTATTATGCCGTTAACTCATCAGAAGAAATAACAACAATCAATCCGTTAAAAGGAATTGAAATGTGATTTGACATGATGAAAATCCGAAAATTGGAAGAGATGCTGCAAATACCTTTATATTTTTCCATTACGCCACGCGCGTGCGCGCACACACACACACACACACACACACTCTCTCTCTCTCTCTCTCTCTCTCTCTCTCTCTCTCTCTCTATATATATATATATATATATATATATATATATATATATATACATATATATATACTAGCTGTTCAGTATAGGTTTGCTCGGGACCTATGTACTGTTAATAATTGAACTAAAAAAAATTCTAAAATTATATAAAAAGCAATAAATATTTTATATGGTAGTTTTTTTTATATAATTTGCATAAAATAATACGATAAAATTATATTATTTAATTAAAAAAATAATTAAGTATAATGCGTACTTTTTTTCTTATTTGACACTATTTTAACCGCCCCATAAAAAAACGCTCCGTAAAAAATCCAATCATTTGAGGTCCCTAGCGTCGCTCTGCAACTTTTAGTTTCGGCGGAGATAGAGTTTGAAAATATGGAGACCGAGAGACAGATGCATAACCTTTTATATGCAGGGTGGGCCAAAAATAAGGGTCCTATTTTAAAAAATTCATAAATTCATGTAAGTTTTAAGAAGTGTTTTTCAGCCAAAATTTGTTTTGTTTATTTCAAAAAAATCTCGGAAGGGTCAGTCTATACACACATAAAGTTTGGTGAGCTTAACTTTTATTTTGTGGAAGTTATTCAAATTTAAAGATAGGACCCTTATTTTGGCCCACCCTGTATTAGGTTAAATTGTTAATAAGTAACATGGTTTATTTTAGCTATTCTTTGATATTACGCTTCTGAATCTTTGAAATAAAAATCGGTTAATCGTATTATTTAATCGTATAATTATTTATTTATTTGTTTATCAAGTTATGCCTTCATAAATTATGAATTATTTTTTAAAAAAATTAGTTAAGGATTTTGTTGTGGATTAACAACTTCAGAAGATTTACGAATAATTATTCGTAGCTTATATTATACATTAAAAATCTACAAATAACTTTTATCAAGAATTTTTACATAGATTGTCAACTTAACAGTATTCTTAAAATAATTTATCTTACTCGTTAACAGCATGAAAACGTAAATAATAACCGTTTAAAAATATTTATAAAATATTAAAAAATTTAGAAATAATTTTTAAATTTATATTCATTATTTTGCTATAATGGAAAATAATATTTTTTTTTTACAAAGTACTCACCATTTATAAAGACCCGGAGGCGATTCGAGGATAAGGCTTAATGAGTGTACAGTGTCCATGGGACAATATCACAGTAATCGTTAGTAGTGGACATTTGGTAAATTGGATTACTTAAGGAGATGGCTTATCAAGAACTTGTTTACATTGGACTTGAAGATGACCATATAATCGGATGACTTATCAAGATAAATGTTTAAAATAATTCTAAAAATATTATGATACTTATTAACAAATTACGAATAATTTTTTAATATTTCGTAAAGGTATTGTTCTGAATTTATAAGATAAACGAATTTTAAAAAATAGATTATGTTACGAACAAATAATTTAGTACCTGTTTAAAATAATTATTTACAGATCGCATTTTGTATCATGAAATTACAAATACATTCCACAATCACTAAATGATGTTATCAGAAACAAAATACGTAGAAAAATTTGTAAAATAAAATATATTACGGATTAACGACTTCATAACTATTTTAACTAATTATGAATAGGTTATATTTCGTTAAAAAGATTACAAACATTAATTAACGAATTTGATATGGTAAAACTACGTAAAATAAATTATACTATCGATTCACAACTCCATCATGTTTTTTACCTTATTAAAAGAATTACAAACATTTATTAACGAATTTTAATATAGTTTTACTACGTTAAAAATAATTGTAAAATAAATTATATTACAAGTTAATAACTTCATAAACTTTTTAAATAATTGTGAATAGGTTATATTACGTTTAAAAAATTACAAAAATTCTTAAACGGATTGTATATGGTAAAACTATGTAAAAGAAATTTGTAAAATACATTATTAACAACTTTATAAACTTTTAAACAATTATGAATAAGTTATATTACGTTTAAAAAATTAAAAATATTCACCACTTATCAAGGCCCAAAGGCCGCTGGAGTACAAGTGTTAATGAGGGTACAGTAGTCAATATAAAAATATCACAGTAATCGTTAGTAGTTGAAATTTGATAAATTAAAGGAAACAGCTCATTAAGAACATATATTATGATATTTCTCAGAAAATTACGAATAATTTTTAATATTTCGTAAAGGTATTGTTCTGAATTTATAAGATAAACGAATTTTAAAATAGATTACGTTACGGACAAACAATTTAATACTTATTTAAAATAATTATTTATAGATCGCATTTTGTATTACAAATAAATGCTACAATTCCTAAATGATTTTATCAGGAACGAAAAGCGCAGAAAAATTTGTAAATTAATTATATTACGGATTAACGACTTCATAACCTTTTTAACTAATTATGAATACATTATATTACGTTTAAATAATTACAAATATTAATTAACGAATTTTATGTGATAAAACTACGTAGAAAATTGTAAAATAAATCATATTACGGATTAACGACTTCATAAACTTTTTAAATAATGTAACAAAATATAGACATTTTTTAACGAATTTTTATATAGTTTTACCACGTTAAAAAATTTAAAAGAAATTTTATGACAGGTTAAAAACTTCATAAACTTTTAAAATAATTATAAATAGGTTATATTATGTTTAAAAAATTACAAAAATTCCTTATCGAAGTTTGATATGGTTTAACTACGTAAAATAATTTTGTTAGATAATGCGATTACTGATTCAGAATTCATTATTGTTTAAAATAATTCTACAGTTGTAACATACACTAAAATATGAATTATTAATTTTCCCAGTTTTCGTATATATTATTATAGAGTCGTAATTTCACAAAGTATGGAAATAAAAAATTTTAAAATAAAAAAAAACGTTTACAAGTGTTTTTGATATAGATGTATATAATAATACTTTGATAAGTATATTTTAACTTTAATAGGGATGGCATAATAAAATTGTGTTTTTTTTTTTTTTTTTTTTATTATATTTTCACCCCAAACAAGGCACATTGCCACTTTGGTGTAGGGGGCTACTATCAGGGGAAACATCTACTGGGGCACTATGTAGGGATTAGGGCAGCGAGATGTTGGTTCACGTTGCACTTGAACTTATGCATGTCAGTACAGTTGGGGAAGCAGTGACCTGGAATGGAATTCCAAAGTCTAGCAGTTCTGGGGAAGAAACTACTGGAGTAGAACGATCTTTTACATCTAGGGATCTCTACAGTGTGGGGGTGGGATTTTGCAGCTTGTCGGGTCTGTCGAGGGTGTTCACGTCGTGGGGGCACAAGTGCTTGCAGTTCTTCAGAGCATTCACCATTATAATACTTGTAGAACAGGCAGAGGGATGCAACGTTTCGACGATGGGACAGAGGCTGAAGTTTTGATGCCAGTTTAGGGCCTATCAGATTTGCGACTCTCTTTTGAACCCTGTCAAGGAGAGAGAGACTAGTAGCCGATGCACCGGCCCAAATATGACAGCAATACTCCATACATGGGCGAATAGTGGCCTTATAGAGGTACAGGATACTTTCGGGTGTTAGAAGTTTTCTAGCACGGTAGAGAGAGCCCACCTTCCTCGCAGCGGCCCTGGCAATGCCCTCGATGTAATTGTTCCAGCTCATGTTTCCTGTGAACGTTAGGCCAAGGAGCTTGAAAGACGTACTCTCAGCTAAAGAGTTGTTGGCCATTGCTATAGGTGGTAGAGAAGGTTTCCTGTAATTATTGAATGAAACCAGTTTTGTCTTGGTGGCATTGAACGTTACCATCCATTCTTGGTGGCATTGAACGTTACCATCCATTTTTGTCCCCATTCCACTACTGATGTGTGGTCTGCGTTCGCCCCTGACCTCCATAGAATTGAAATAGGCACAAACTTTAATAAAGACTTTTCATATCTATCTGCGTAAGTATACTTTGATAATTATGTTTCAGTCTGAAGAAATATGGTATAATAAAATTATGGGATGTTCGTTCGTACCTGACCTCCATAGAATGGAAATATGTCACAAAGTTTAACAAGGTTTTTTTTAATAAAGATCCACAGATTATGGTGATAAGTGTTTCAGTATGAAAAGGTATGGTATAATAAATTATGGGGTTTATCTATTTTATTTTTACTTTCATCATATTTTGCTTTGGTTTTGATACACCCAAATTCGAAGCTATCTCTTTACAACCCTTTTTTTCATAACCTATCATACAGATTGTCCATTTTCTGTAGGCTGTTTTTGAACCCAGTCAACGACGGGTACTTTTTCTAGTATATATATATATATATATATATATATATATATATATATATATATATATATATATATATATATATTCCACCAGACTATCCATTCATGTGTAATCACCTTTTTCTTCACCATATTCCCTCTGCTTAACTTATTTTGTTTTCAAATAAGATCTTTGACTTACTTGTTGTTTCATCAAATACTTTTGTATGCAAAATCCGATCCCGCATTTTGCTAATTCCTATCCTCTGATGAGAAGGAGAGGATTTCTTCGAAACTCCGCGGATTAAGGACTATCCACTTATCAAGTGTTTCATTTTCAGATTAAATATGTTTTTAACTCATTTCAAAGTGTTTTTTAACATATTTTATTAACTGTTTGCTCATATTATAAGCTCTATTTCCTATTTGGTTTTATCGAGCTTTTATATCTGGCTGAGTTAATTTTATAAATATTAATTCTTTAATATCTATAATTTACTTCAATTTTACCATCTTGGATCATTTTGGTAAATTCAATTGTAATTTTCATTATATATATATATATATATATATATATATATATATATATATATATATATATATGTGTGTGTGTGTGTGTGTATATATTTGAGTGCCATCTGCTAGAATCGAAACCGTAAGCAAAACTGTAGCATATAAAGCTGGTGGCGTTACCTCTGTCCCAATGTGACATTCATATAAGCTAATTAAAATTAAACTATGGTGGATGTACTAAATGTATACATTTTTTTTCAATTTTTACCCCTTTTTGACCCCTTAAAAACTATTATTATCAGCTAAAAACCCATAAAAGAACGGTCCATAAAAACTCCAAGCATTTGAGGCCCCTAGCGCTGCTCTGAAACTTTTATTGAGACAAACAGACAGACAGACATAGTGAATTTTATAAATTGGACAATATAAATCATTTCAGAAAGTTTCTTACGTTAAGTTAATTAATAGATATTTTAGTATTTTTAGAAATTCATTCTAATTTGCTAATGCGTAACGCAATCTATAATTATTTTTTCATAATTACTAGCGGATGGGGGTGCGTGGCGCCCGGCTTTGCCCGGTCGTAAAATCTGCTTAAATATGATATTTTAATTTGTCCAGATTTCGCATATATTATTATAGAGTCGTGATTTCAAAAATTAAAAAAAAAAAAAGTATTTGGGGGTCATCAGTTAGAATCAAAACTGTAGTATTTAAAAGCTGGTGACGTTTCCACTGTGTTAAACGTGACACGCACATAAACTGATTAAAGTTTAAAAATTAAAAATTAAAAATAAGCTAAGATTAATGTATAAATGGTATAACGATTAAAAAAAAAATTTGACCCATTTTTGACCTCTTAAAACTATTTTATCAAGACCAAGATGCCACTCGAGGATAACGGTTAAAAAGTGTACAGTAGTCAATTGGACAATATAGTAATCGTTGGTAATGGAGATTCGGTAAATTTGTTTACTTATATGGAACGGATCATCAAAAACTAGTTTATGTTAGACTTGAAGACAAGCATATTGTAGTCAGCTGGAAAGCAGGAAAACGGAAGACAATTCCATAGGCGTGCAGTTCTAAGAAAGAGGTTTTGTTCGTGGAATCTACGTTTAGGTTTAGGCACAGATAAAGAGTGGGGGGAATTATTGATAGTGTTTTCTGCTAGACGGGTGTTCCTTGTGAAAGTTTGGCAAGGGGGGTACCATAGAATGGAGCTCAGTCGAGCACTTGCCATGAAAATAACGATAAAGCAGAGACAAACTCGAAATCGCAACATCTCTTCTGTGAGAAAGAGGTTGCATGGAAGAGAAAAGGACATCTCCCACTAGGCTACGAAGTCTGGTTTGAACTCTATTAAGGCAGGATAAGTCCTTTCTAGCAGCTCCTGCCCAGATGTGGCAACAGTACTCCATCCTTGGACGTACCTGGCTCTTAAATAGATAGAGAATTTACTGATTCTTCGTAATTTAAAAAAATAATTTAGAAAAATTATCCATATTTAATTTTTCAGAGATGTTCCGTGATTTAACAAATCATGAAAAATTATTTAAAAATCTTGTAATGGAAATAAGGTAGGAAATAATTTTACAAATAAGCAACTTCATATAAATATATATATTATTTTTTTATTGGAAAACAAAAATACACAAATTATTCATCTCAAAAGATGAGTAATTTGTGTGTGTGTGTGTGTTTTTTTTTCTAGCTTTGCTTGGGTGTTAAATACGCTAATATATATATATATATATATATATATATATATATATATATATATATATAAATCGTTCAATAAAATAAAAAGCTATAGCAAACATCTAAATGACTACTTTAAACACAGTTCCTGATTTCAAAAAAAGAAAAACTAAAAGATTCATCTGCCTTACTTTTAATGCTAGGTTTATTTATGGTGTCTTTTAAATTCAATAAAAATCCTCCTAAATTTGCTGATGAGGAGACCGTGCTTACCAAAAAAAACTATATATAATTGTTCTACATAACTTCATGTATACCACAATAAAAAGCACGGATTTCCGAAACGATCGTACAGATAATTGATTTTGTTGTTGTTCCTTCTTATGAAACTGATTTTTTATTTAATTAAAATTTGATTTTTAAATTTAAAAATTTTTTTTTAATTTTTAAATTATAAATCACATTACTTAATATATATATATATATATATATATATATATATATATATTACTCACACACACACACACACACACACACACACACATATATATATATATATATATATATATATATATATATATATATATAACCCACAATGGTGCAGAATCTAATCCCATTGGGATACCTATCGTTTGGAGTAATATATTATTTTCTATTTAAAAATAGCATTCTTTAATAAGATGACTTATAAGTATTTTTCATATACCTTTAGAAATACTAGTTTTGCTATTTTTATTTTTACACCAGAAAACTTTAGAGTTTGAAAAGTTTATATATTGACCTTTGGCAAAAAGCTTAATCCACAATATCATTTTATTCTTTTATAAGTTTTTTATTTGTGCGGAATTTTAGTATATAACATACTAAAATTATAAGTAGCTATAGATTTGGCTTTTCCTCTAGAATTTATTTTATCTAATTTTTCTTTCACTGGTTGTGAATTATTTACTACCCAAAATAGATTAATATTACTATAGAATTTTTTTTTTCTGATGGAAAGTATTTATTTGATTTATAAGTAATTTAAATATTTTAGATACAGCACTACTTAAAACGTTTAGTAATGAACGTCTTTGAACCTACAATAAACCTAACGCTAACTGGATTTTTGTGCATTTTAGGTATCCAATACACACACGGAAGGTTTTTGTTTTTTTCGTCTAACTTTAATCCTAATTTTTCACTAATAATACTATTATCAGAATAATGCTATCTAAATTAATATTACTTACTTTATATGTATCTGAAACGTTATCTGTAATTCCTACTTCTATCAATAAACGTTGTATATAATATTTTTACATATAAAAGCTATATTGTTTCCCGCTTTATCAATAGGAACTATTACAAAACTTATCTTGAAGTATTTATTAATTCCTCCAGAATTTCTGAATTTTTTATCAGAGGATTTGTTTTTCTAGGGTGTGTAAATATTTTTATACGTATACCCTTTTCATTTACGCATTCAAGTATATTATTTTTCCATACATCAAACGTAGACTGTGCTAATTTATATTTCTTTACCATAGACATAATAAAACCTTCTAGTGCTTTAGTTACCTCTTTAACGCATTTAGTGTAATTTAGGCATTTAGGTTCTCTATAATTAGGACCCTTACTAAGTAGTTTTCTTAATTTAGAATTATTTACTATCTTTAAATCTTCTCTAATCACAGGTTTTATCTCATTATTATAGAAAGGAGAGGAATTACATTAACATTCTGGAATATTTATAATATTATCATTCATATGTTATACCGTTTTTTTTATAATTGAAAACCTTATTGCCTATTCCTTGTGTCAAACAATAAATTCTTAACTAAAATATATGTGTTTACATTTTGATTTTCAGAATTTAACGTCAACCACTAAACTTATATATTGCTCTATTTATAAATATTGAGCTTTACCTTTTTTTTTTGGCTGGGATTACCCTGAAAGTATTACCTCAATATAATATCTAACAGGATATTGCACTTGATCTGTGACCTGTCTCGATTATATATATATATATATATATATATATATATATATATATATATATATATATACTTCTATAAATGTGTTTTATTTTGTGTGTACTGATATTCATATTAAAAACCCGTTTTTCTATTTATTTAAAAAGAAAATACAACTTTATTACATATGGGTCGTGGAATTGCATTCATCTACAAAAGATCTAGCTAATTTGCATATTCTTTTAAACATTCATTTTAATTAATTCCTTATTAGTTTTTTTGTTTTTTTCATGGGATGATCATCTTTAGTTAACTATTACGTGTAATTATATTCATGCAGATATTCTACATGATTTATACTTGCATAATATTTGCATAAAAAGTCTTTCCATATATGTTTATGTATGCATATATATATATATTAGTTTTAAAAAAATTGCCTAATAAGCTCCTCTGTCAGTTTTTTGGTCTGCAGACATGAAACTTGATATATTGGGTATTCCAGCTTATGCTAAACTATATTTGAGTTTTAGCTGGGGAAAATCAGTGCAAAAGTTTTAGAATTTTAAAGCAAAATAAGTAAAACTAACATTTAACTATGTATTGTTTGAATTATATATATATATATATATATATATATATATATATATATATATATATATATATGTTGTTAAACAGCACAGCATTTTCAAAAGATTTTTATTACTCTATGTAAGACAAAGAATACATTTGAAATATTATACCTCCTTATCCTATAGGGTTTCGATGTCTACCATCTCTTCAGAGGAGAAAATATTAGCAAATAGTTATAACCATTTCACGTCATCAATTTTAAAATTCATTGAATGACTAAAATTTTATATATATATGTGTGTGTTTGTGTGCGTGTGTGTGTTTTCGTAAATGTAAAGTCTGAAAAAAAAAACGCACACATTCAGAACGTTAGAATCTAGAAAGCCATTCTTAACATGGAGAAGGAGGCTTTTTAATTGTTCTGCATTTTGACCTAACAATTTAATAAAAAAGAAAGATACCATATAAATTTAATTTTACTTTGAAATCCTATCTGAAATGTAACACGGTGCGTACACTGCAAAAGCACCGAATCTTTATTTGAAATTTATAATTGTTAATCTAATCGGTCAAATAATAATAATAATAATAATAATAATAATATATATATATATATATATATATATATATATATATATATAATTTAAAGGAGATTAGAACAATAGTCTAAAGAGCTGAGTGTATTTTAATGTAACAGTGAAATTACTAGTTTAATTAAAATACAGGAAATAGAAAGTGCTCGTTGTAATTTAGATATATAATAAGCTCGATAGTTAAATGTCCTAGAGCTAATTCAATATTAAGTAATGTGATTTATAATTTAAAATTTAAAAATTTAAAAAAATTTTTGTTGTTGTTCCTTCTTATGAAACTGATTTTTAATTTAATCAAAATTTGATTTTTAAATTTAAAAAAACTTTTTTAATTTTTAAATTTTAAATTATAAATCACATTACTTAATATATATATATATATATATATATATATATATATATATATATATAACAGTTCAGAATTTATAAAATCATATTATATTCTTCATGCTCTAAACAATCAAAACTGAACAAATTTAATCTATATGTACACGTGTTTCAAAAAATATCGATTATCATTAAAAATTGATGAATTACTGATTTTAAAAAAATGATTTTCAGAAAATCTAGAATAGAAGAAGAAAACGAGGAAGAAGAGAGAAAAAGAAGAAACATTACAGATATATATATATATTATTCCTTAATTGGAATTTTTTTTATTTTTAGATGAGCATTTTTATGTTAATTTTATTTTTTATTTCGGACTATTAGTCTCATCTTTTATTAGTTGTTGTTTTTTTTTTAAATCTTTTTATTGGTTCACAACGTTTCGGCCAACTTCCTCTGGCCTTCGTCAGGTGGTAATCGCGACGGATAGGAACTTCGAATCTCCTAACTGCATTCTCAGCCATCACTGCCATCCGTAGTTGTTGTCGTCTCACCACATTTTTGACCAATTACCTCTGGTACGCTTTGGGTTGGATTGAAACCGCTATCTTCAGACAATGGATGGCAGTGATGGCTGAGAACGCAGTTAGGAGATTCGAAGTTCCTATCCGTCGCGGTTACCACCTGACGAAGGCCAGAGGAAGTTGGCCGAAACGTTGTGAACCAATAAAAAGATTAAAAAAAAAAAACAACTAATAAAAGATGAGACTAATAGTCCGAAATAAAAATTAAAATTAAACATTACAGAGTTGAACGATATACACACATACATATATGTGTATTACCCGAAATGATGAAACACTAGTGTCTGTAGGTATTTAATTCTTATAGTAAATAATAATGTCAGCAGCTTTAAGAAACGTGTTTCTTATCGCTGAGCACTTTCAGTTGTAATCAGTCGGTTAACTTAGCTCATATGCGTAGATCGTCATATAACGACTTGATCACTCTGGCTGACGTTAAAAGCATATAAAAAGAATAAATGTTTAATTTCAACCATATCTCCGTGGTTGTCGGTAGCCGAATAGTTCAGGTCCTTACTAATGAAGCCAGACATGACTTCTGTTGTCACTCGTATGCAACACTGTTTACCCAGGAGAGGCGTGGTTGGAGACTGCGCAACTCTTGCCACACAAATTTCACGCGCGAGCACCCTTACAGTGGGTATCCATTGTCTGTAAAGACTGAAGAACGTGTCATATATATATATATATATATATATATATATTATAAAACTCAAATGACCTTGTAACGAGTGATGTAACCGACTTTCCGGTTTACGACATCCGGTTGCGCATGCGCGCATAAACATTAACCCATAACAACGTACACAAATAAACACAAATCGCTTCTTTTGCAGATTTTGACCTGCGCACTGAAATATTAACGTTATTATTTCGAAATTATTATTTAACATGGGAAGAGTGGGGATGCTTTTCTACTATTCTTTATTACAACTATACTGTCGCTATTTTCTTACAACTAAACAACTTTATCCCGTAGACAAGCATAAGAACAATTGTAATAAAGCCAACACTACTACTAATACTACTACTACTACTACTACTCTCTATCCATCCCTTTTTCCTCCTTCCTTCCTTCTTTTTTATTTTTTGTTTACATTTCTAGATACAAAATAGTTGTGTGAGAACGGTGAATTTCTTGACACATTTACTAATCTGTTTCAATATTAGTTTTATTTTATTTTATTTATTTAGGTTTTATTTTTTTGCTTCGGGTTCTATCAATTAATTTTTTTTTTTTTAGATTTTAAGTTTCTATAACTTGGTTGAAGGATTCCAATATGAGTTTTTCATTCTTATATTTCTTATCGGTAGGTTCATGTGCATTTTTGCTGCTAAATGACTTTCGTCGGCGTTCGATTCGTTGGAAAATCATGTTTAATTTTCGATTTTTAAGCGATTATTCGGAAAAATAGGTAACTTTACACGAATAGGGAGGATTTTTCATTTTAATATACTTTCATAGAAATGTTTCTGTTATGTCAAAAAAAAACTATTTTCTTTACGTCACAAGTCTCACGCTCATACATGAATTCCATAGCTAATATAACATACTGACCCAACGGGTCATGGGTAGTCTAGTATATATATATATATATATATATATATAAAGTTTTTAATTTCTTCATAATAATATTTTGTATTCCCGCATGCCATTAATAGAAAACGAATAAAGATAAGTTATAAATGTTCATACATTTTGCATTCTTTTTTAAACCTCTGTACACACACACACACAAACACACACACACACTTATACATACATATATATATATATATATATATATATATGCACGTAAAATAATTTTTAATAATAAAAATAATTAAATACGTCCCATAAAAAAAATCTATTCAGAGGGTTGAACGATATATCTGCCGCCCTATAGAAACAACATTTTAAAACCTTTATTGAAAAAATCAATTCAAGTAGCTTGAATATGTAGCAATGTTGACATTTATTCAATGTAGCCGGCTTTAGCTTCAATCGCCGCCTTGATACAGGTCGAGATCTGGAAGCATGCCTTTTCCACAAGCGCTGGCGGTAGATCGGCGAATACTAGGCGGATGGCGGCAATCATGCTAGTTTTGGTCTTGTGGGAGGTCATGTTGGTGATGTTCTTGACGTATAACCAAACGAAGTAGTCCAGCTTGTTCAGGTTGTAGGAGAAGCGGTTATAGTGACATAAGAGGTCAAAGTCGTAGCACCCCTTCTGAAGCCGGGCCTGCCTCTCTTTGAACTTTTTTGGCTGGCGCTGAGTCCTGCCGCCACACCCAAGAGCGGCCAGCGGTCACCTGATCACACACTTCAGCACATCCAGAAATACTTTGAAGATGTGAGGTGACCTGATGCGGTCCTCACTTTAAACTAGTGTTGGAACGATTAATCAGAATCGGAATCGGGAACCAGAGAAATCGAAGCTTTTTGGGGGTATCGGAATCGGTATTGGAATCGGAAAAATTTGAGCCTATTTTCCGATGCCAAAACCAATTCCTTAAATTATCTTTTTTATCTGATTTTGGTTTAACAAACATCTTCCACTGCCTGTAGTAATAATGAAATAAATATTTATCGATTTAAATTTCCAGTAAGACGATCATCTCTAGATCATCCCCTCACAAGCGTGTTTTTACGTGTGAGAAAATATAGGCACATTTAAGATGTGTTTTTATAGTAATCGGGACAAAACAACACTTTTATAGTTAAATATTTAGAGATTTATAAAGAATCGGATTCGGTAATTGTATCGGAATCGGGAATTTAGTACGGAATCGGTAATTGTATCGGAATCGGGAAAAATATTGGAATCGCCCCATCACTACTTTAAACCACACCAAAGATCATAACCGTGGCCGGAAACTTCGTTGACCTGTGCGCTCAAGTGTTGAATCGTCCAGATTTGCATGTTGAGGTTGCTAGCAATGGTCCTGTTGTCATAACTTTGATCGGTAGAGAGCATGAGTTGTACAGCGGCGCATCTCTGATCTCGCTCTTTGAACATTGTGTCACTTTCAGATATGATAGAAGTTTCCTATCGCTCTTTGGATTTGTACACAACTGGCCAACTAGTAGATGGCATGCAAGAAAAAAAGGTTTTCACCAAACGGAAATGGAACCATGTTGTTTTTTCTAGAGCAACAATTTTATCGTTCCACTCTATAGTTTGGTTGTTTTGTTTTATGGCATATGAACCTTTTTCGGGATTATTTAATGTCGAATCTAATAAGTTTGGATGTAAGATTTTACGCTGCGAGTTCTTTATATCTTCGAGTGTTTGGTTTCGCTGTGTTAATTTTTATTTTTGTTCCTTTTCTCCACGTTAAAAAACGACCCTGGTGTCTAACTCTGTCCCGTGGGGAGGCATTGTAAATAGGAACAAATAAAAAAAATTACATATTTCCTGCTTTTAGGCCAGAAAGCCAGTATCTTTAGACAGCCTGATCTAGTACTATTAGATCGGCATATTGCGCTGCGGTGTCGGGATTGGGAACAGATTCCGCGGTTCTTGGTGGTGAGAAAGGGTCGCTGCAAGCATAGAAATAGTTTCACATGGGAAAAAGGGACGTACATTCGGTCTTAAACTTAAATAAAAGAAGCAGCGTTTTTATTTTGAAAACGTACCACGACTTTAATGTTACTGTAATTATTCATATTGTGCGCAAATTAGAGAATCGGAACTTTAGAAAAATTTTCACAGGAAAAATACAGTATTTCCACAGAAGAGAAAAAAAAAAAGAATCTCAATTACAAACCGGATACGTACATTGCCACAGCTGCGAAATGCAACGAGATTACCTTCGGGGAGACAGAGAAAATAATAAGAACACTGCATGAAAGGGAATTGAAGCTGCCCCATCAACGTTTCATCCCCGGTTGATGTCAAAAAAAGTAACTGTGACGGGTCAAGTGATTAACTATGTCTGGTTTATCGGCAAAGACGTGGGACTTTACATACTCACAAGAAAAATAATCTGAGGAGGTAAAGTAGCACGAACAAGGCGGTCAGATAAAGGTGCATTCAGTGAAATTATTCGTTCATTAAAAGTTTCTCTCAGTAAACTGAACGCATAATTTGCAATTTGCAAACGCTGCTCTTCTATTTATTTCCTCATGCCGAGTTGCGAAACCAATAACCGAAAGTTACAAGATCAAAGTAAAGAAAATAAATTAGTCAATTTAAAGTTCATCTCCTCTAAAAACAACACCCTATATATATATATATATATATATATATATATATATATATATATATATATATATATATATTCTTTGTTAGGCAAAAGTGTGTTTTGACAGACATATGTAAATCTACGTGAAAGTTAGTCACGTTGGGAATCACACTTCTGATGCCATAAACAAAGGAGCTTTCTCAGTATATGAATCGAGGTTTCGAAGTTTGAGTGGATTAGAATCAGATAATTGGAGCAGATCACACACAGTTGGAGAATGGGAGCATCTTAGAGGCGAAGGGAGAAGAGTAAACTAGCTAGCGTGTCTAGCCGCACTGATGAGCTGTGAAACAGCGAAACAGTACTGTATGTGGATGACTATATATATATATATATATATATATATATATATATATATATATATATATATATATACACGGCATAATCACGTTAACACACTGGTTCTTGTCAGATCACCGAAGTTAAGCAACGTTGAGCCTGGCTAGTACCAGATGGGTGACCATTTGGGAATTCTAGGCGCTGTATGTGCTTTCTGCTTATCTCGGAATTGTTCCCAGTCGTCCTGAACCTCCACGATACTGGAATTCAACAATGTCAACTCAGGAGAGATGTGATTGCGGATTGCGCAACTCTTGCCACAAAAATTTCACGCGCAGGCAACCTTACAGTGGGTATCTATAGTCTGTAGAGGCTTAAGGAAGCCATATCTATCTACTTGTTAGATAAGAAGGGTTGTCCCCTTCTCATGTAAGTGAGAAGACAGACTAGATAAGTGAAAATGATATTAGAAAAAAGCTAGAATCGAACCCTGTAGGCAAGGGGATGATTGGAATCCTAGGAATGCAATCCATTGTTATTTCTTTTAGAAATAGCTAAATATTAATATATTAATAATGAAATATTATTTAAAAAAAAAACGATTGCTCATTCTTTTAGTATAACTGAATATTAAATATGTCAGTTAAAAGAATGGACAATGCGACTTAAAATATTGTTTTAAAATAGGTTAGATATTAAACACTTAGAATTGAGAATTCTTTGTTTGCCAAAAGTGTGTTTTGACAGACATATGTAAATCCACGTGAAAGTTAGTCAAGTTGGACCTACACTTCTGACGTCATAAACAAAGGAGATTTCTCAATATATGAATCGAGGTTTCGAAGTTAGAGAGGATGAGATAATTGGAGCAGATCACACACAGTGATAGTCAGTTGGAAAGTGGGAGCCCTTTAGAGGCGAATGGAGAAGAGTAGTAGTCAAAAAAGCTTGAATTCCTGACATCAATACTCGGCCGGTTGAAGAATAAAGAAATCATATATATTTTGTAACTTCGTGTCGTTCTCACAACGGAGAAGGTAAATGTGTTTTGTATATTCATCTATAAACGAACTCTTGTACAACACCCTTACAAGTAATGTGCCTCCTCCAGCAACAATAATGTATTTCCTCCCCTCTATATATGTTAAGAACTGTTGCATCATATTTACCAGTCTGTATTAATATGAAGTCCCCAAGAATCATCCCAGTCTGTTATAAATGTCTCCTTCGTTATCATCGCCATCTGTTTTAAGTCCCTGTTATATATGTCCCGTTAACAGCACAGAGGGATTATTTAACCTAGAAGAAATTGAGTAATTACATAGAACGGAAAGGTGATCACGCTAAATAGCAATTCAAGAGTATATGGATTTCACTCTCCATTGTACTATAGAAACTGTTGGAATATTTTAATCATTAAATAGAATTCGAAAATGGAAATTCAATGTTTTTAATCGCCGACGACCATTTTTTTCTTCTTCATTTGCACCAAAAATATGTTATAAAACCTTGAACAGTTTTGGCACTTTACAGAATACGGACAGACTGACAGACTCCCTTTTTTGAAGATATAATTTTCAAGTTGAATTCAGAACATTTCACAAACGCCCCCTCCTGTCATGTCAAGAACGGGTTTCCAAATGCTAATATTTCAGCACGGTCTGTAAACTACATGTTTATAATACAAAAGCTTAAACGAAATTTATTTCATATAAGAGCATTTTTTTTTTTATATATTCGATAATTATATAAATACCATTTCATATATACGCATGTTTCAGTATTTACTGAAGTGCTCAATACACTAGTAGAGCCGATTAATCTAAAATACTTATGGCAAGTAAGCTATACGCACCGAATAATCGGCCTTAATGTGTGACCCCCACAACACAACATATTCTGATGTTCTATAAAAGGAACTTTTCGTTATAAAAGTGCGTGCTGAATGGGTAGAAGCGAAATATCTTTATTTTTATTTTTATACTAACTCCATTCAATAACTAACAATAAATAAAATATGAAATAAGAAAATAAAAATTAAAAATAAAAATAATTCGCCCCTACCTATTCCTGCACCCATTTTTGAAAAAAAAAGTAGAACTAACTCTAAATACGCCAAACCTCAATAAAGTAAAGAATGACAACAACAGCAATCGATCCTGACGACGATCGGATGCACCGATTGAAAACGCTTGAGAACTGGGCGTCATAATATATAACATGCCAGCCGAAAAAAAAAGACAGCTAGGCGAATTGAAAAGTTATTCAACAAAATCTGAAAAAAGAATAACTCAGCCGTGTTCAATTAGACGTGCTTGGATAATGACTTGCTGCCAAAATATACAAAAAGGAATTTGTGTGTTTGAGAGTTCGTTCCCTATGGACTTGAAAACGGTTAGGGTTACGTAGTGGAAGGGTGTAACAATGTATATTGGATATTCACGTAATCGCGTGTATATAATCAAGAGTGTATATATTGAGTTCTTTCCTTTTTTACATAGGAGTCACTATTTATCAAGGGCCAGAAACCACTCGAGGATGAGAGTTAATGAGTGTGTAGTAGTCAATGGGACAATATCATAGTAATCATTAGTAGTGGAAATTTAGTAAAATGAATTACTTTAAGGGGATGGCTCATCAAGAACTTGTTTATGTTGGACTTGAAGACAATCACATTGTAGTCAGCCGGAAAGCAGGATAACGGAAGAGAGTTCCACAAGCGT
Source organism: Euprymna scolopes (assembly GCF_053919585.1). Lineage (NCBI taxonomy): Eukaryota > Metazoa > Mollusca > Cephalopoda > Sepiida > Sepiolidae > Euprymna > Euprymna scolopes. The sequence continues at coordinate 84,284,266 of NC_136514.1, forward strand.
GCAGTTCTAAGAAAGAAACTTTGTTCATGGAATCTATGTTTAGGTTTAGACACAGATAAATAGTGGGGGAAATTATTGATAATGATTTCAGCTAGATGAGTGTTTTTTGTGAAAGTTTGGCGAGGTGGGGCGATAGATCGGAGCTCAGACGAGCACTTGCTATGAAAATAACGATAAAGCAGAAACAGGCTCGCAACATCTCTTCTATGGAAAAGAGGTTACAGAGAAAAGAAAGGGCATGCCCCACTAAGCTACGAAGTCTATTTTGAACTCTGTTAAAGCAGAATAAGATGCTTCTAGCAGCTCCTGACCAGATGTGGCAACAGTACTCCATCCTAGGGCATAGCATGCTTTTATATAGGCAGAGAATTGTATCAGCATTCTTCGTGTCGTCTAATTTTTTCTTATTTTTTTTTTTTTTTTCATTTTTCTTAAACTTTTTCTTCTAGGGGATGGGACATCCAACCAGATGTCTGACATTTACCCCTATTTTAGTGAGTCCAACCAAGAGATCTTTTCAGGATTCTAGCCGTCCCTTTCAGTGCAATCGTTTGTATTTCACTTGCACTTGGTTCACCGGGTATGCTTGCTATGTACTTTTTAAAGTTCTTTTTCATAAGCCCAGTTGCTCCTATGATGACTGGTATAATTGAAACGTCTTTTAATTTCCAATTTCGTTTCATATCATACATAAGTCCTTGATACTTTGTTATCTTTTCCCTCTCAACTCTGTTAAGCCCTGTATCATTGGGTACACTGACCTCTATTACGGTCGCTTTTCCTTAAGTGTGCGTAGGGGTGTGACATACAATACAGGTTAACACATAACATTTAATACACCAATGGGAACGGGACACAGTCCAAGGGTTATTATTTTGCCAACAAAGAAATCATACAATTGTTCATCCTAATCTTGGTTGATGAAGCTGCCAAAAGCTTAAATGAACATTTCTTTCCAAAGAAAAGACGAGGAGTCTCCGCTTATGTTTCAGATATCTTTTATTTCACCATGTGTCCTTGTTGGAAGATTGCACACTTGTCTTAGTCTACTCCCGTTACGCCAGGCCACAAAGGACTTTCGTTAGGGACTTCACCGTCCCACAGTCTCTCCTCGACTTCTTCCGCTTTGGATTTCCGTCCCAAACTCTCTCTGACTCTATAACTAACTCGTGTATATATATATATATATATATATATATATATATATATATATATATATATATAACACTGCATTCCAAAAAGGTTTCCAAAGCATTACGAAAATCCCCCATTATGGATTATAGCTCCCGTCAAGTGTTTATTGAACTTAACTGCTAAAACCATTTTGAGGTTAAAACCTGCTCTATGTAGAACATTTAGCAAATGTAAATAAGGCGATTTCATACGCCTGATGCTTTGCTCCAACACTTTTTTTACACAGGGATCACTACTTATCAAGGCCCGGAGGCAGCTCGAGGATAAGGATTATGTTTACGTTGGACTTGAAGAAAATCAGATTGTAGTCAGCTAGAAAGTAGGCAATCGAAAGAGAGTTCCACAGGCGTGCAGCTCTAAGAAAGAAACTTTGTTCATGGAATCTACGTTTAGGTTTAGGCACAGATAAAGAGTGTGGGTAATTATTGATTGTGGCTTTGGCTAGACGAGTGTTTTTCATGAAAATTTGGCGAGGGGGGACCATAGATGGAAGTTTGGCTGAGCATAAAAATAAAAATTTTGCCATAAAAATAATGATAAAGCAGAGACAGGCTCGCAACGTCTCTTCTGTGAGAAATGGGTTGCCGGGAAGAGAAAAGGGTATCCCCCACTAAGATACAAAATCTATTTTGAACTCTGTCAAGGAAGGATAAGCTGCTTCTAGAAGCTGCTGCCCAGATGTGGCAACAGTACTCTGGATTTATTTATAAAAATGAACAATAAGTACATATATTTTTTTTTACACGGTGGTCACCACTTATCAAGGCCCGGAAGCCACTCAGGGATAAGGGTTATTGTAAGTACAGTGCGTTAGTGCGGATATTTAATAAAGTGTCTACTTAAGGGGGGTGGTTCATCAGGAATTTGTTTACGTTGGACTTGAAGACATCCACTTTGTAGTCAGGAGGGAAGCAGGCAGACGGAACAGAGTTCCACAGACGTGCAGTTCTAAGAAAGAAGTTTTGTTCATGGAATCTACATATGCCAAAACACAATACAACAACATGTCTATATATGCAGTGAAAAAACTTTAAGAAAAATATCAACATGCTGTTCAACAAGAAGACAAATATCCCCCTTACTTACTCCAAAAATGCTACTTTATTTTGGAATTTACACCTTTTCCCCACCCCACCCCATTTTTGCTGATGAGGAGACAATATTAAAAAAAAACAACAAAAAAAATTCAGTGTCAATTATTGTCAATATTATTTGTCCTTACTATTTGTCATTATTAATAAAATGAATATCGTATCCGAAACGACCGTACACCCAATTTGATTTTGTTTTGTTTATCTTTTTGAAACTGATTTATAACTAACAATTATCAATCTTTATTCTCAATATATATATAACTACTTCATTTACTCACATAAAATTAATATACGAAAGTATAAATTTATGCGTAAACTTTAAGTATTTACTTCCAAAGTGCTCAATACGTAGGTAGAGCTATTTAGTAAGTTATAAAATATATATGGCGATTAAGCTGGACCGAATATTCCGCGTTTCATCCACTCTAGGACTCTTCAGGCTTATGCACCTAAGTCTGAAGAGTCCTAGAGTGGATGAAACGCGGAATATTCAGTGTAGCATAATCGCCATAATCGCCATATATATTTTATAATTTACTATATATAACTACTATGCGTAAACTTTAAGTTGCCTCCTCCCTTGAAGCTCGCATTCACAAATATCCGTGGGCTTAGAACTAATTTAGCTGATGTTGAAGCATTTCTCTTAACAAATACCCCGGATATCTTAGCACTAAGTGAGACTAACCTACACTCCTTCATCCCCTCTAACCACTTTAACATGCCTGGATATCTCCCACTCTGCCGTAAGGACTCTGACAGACACATGCACGGACTTCGAGTTTACATTCGTAATACCCTCCCCCTGACTAGAGAAACAAACATAGAAACAGATGATCAACCCTTTATGTACTTTAGACTAAACATGCAACACAATATTAACTACTATTATTTTCTCTACCGCTCTCCCTCGACTCAGGACTGCACCATAATAAACAAAGTCTCTGACAGCATAGACACGGCACTGTCCCTCGACACTAGCGCACAAATACATGTATTTGGTGGTCCACCACAAAAACTGCCTTGGATTCTCTACTTACACAGATGCAGCGGGCAGCACAACTCATAGCTTGACTATATCTCACTCCCTATCACGAATTGTTACGTTTCCAACCCGTTTCCCTGACCAGGAAGATCAAGACGCATCACTTCTAGATCTGTTTTTGACCACAGTTCCAGATGACTGCATAGCAAAGGCCCACAGCCTACTCAGGAACGCTGATCATGCAGTGATAATTGTTGAAATCGCCCTAAACTCTAGAGCCAAAACTGAAGAGCCAGTACTCCAAACAACGAGATATTATAAAAAGGCTGACTGGGAAGCCATCAGAGAACTAATCAGAGATGCCCCATGGGGAAATATTTTTTCTCTTCCTGCTGAACAGTGTGCAAACGAGACCACTAATTGGTTCAAAACTGCAATCGAAGCGCATGTTCCCATGCGGAAATTTTATAGTAAGCCCCACTCTCCCCAATGGTTTACGTCGACTTGCGCAACTGCCATTGCTCAAAAACAGCATGCATATCGTAGGTTTAACCGACATAAGTCCAGTTCAAACAGACTGAAGTATATAGAAGCTAGAAATAACGTTAAGAAAGAAATAGCGACAGCTAAGAGAGAATTTATGGAAACCACTAAAAAGCGCATCGAAGCACAAAAACTAGGAACTTGAGACTTCTGGAAAATCTACAACAGCGTAGTAAATAATGGGCAATCAACAATTCCCCCACTAACCAACAATCACGAGGTTGTCTCCTCAGCAACCGACAAGGCTAACATGCTTGCTAGTCGGTTTGCATCAAACTCCACACTGGACCCTTCCAACCACCCCCTATCTGACTTTCATATGCTGACAGACGCCACGCTAGACCATCTGAAAACCACCCCTGCTCAGGTGCATGCTATCATAAAAAACCTTGACACTTCAAAAGCATGTGGACCCGATCTTATCCCAGCTGTGCTATTAAAAAAGTGCTCAGCCGAGATAGCTCCAGTTCTCTCCAAACTCTACAACAAATGCCTTAATGAAGCTTGCTTTCCGTGCTGTTGGAAAACGGCTTCTGTTGCACCAGTATTCAAGAATTCTGGCGAAAAGACTGACCCATCAAATTATCGCCCCATTAGCCTCCTCCCACTTTTTGCCAAAATATTTGAGACCTTAATTAACCATGCTCTAGTCCATCACCTTACAGATGCTAAACTTCTGACTGACAAACAATATGGATTTAGACAAGCCCGTTCCACAGCAGACATCCTAACTGTGATCTCTGAACGTATATACCATTCACTGGACAAAGCGGGGGAGGGCAGAGCGGTAGCTCTAGATATAGCTAAGGCTTTTGGCAGGGTATGGCATGAGGGTCTCCTCAGGAAAATTAGATCATACGGTATCACTGGTAGAATACTTAACATAATTAAATCCTTCTTAGATAAGAGAAAAATCCAGGTTGTCCTCGACGGTCGTACATCTAAACAATATGATATAAATGCGGGGGTGCCCCAGAGTTCTATCCTTGGACCTCTATTGTTCCTGATATTCATAAATGACCTCCCCGACAAAATTGCCTCTGAGATGGGTATATATGCTGATGACACTACACTCTATGGCAGGTACGACAGGAAGACGAATGAACACATTTCTAAAGAAATGGCAGAAACACTAGAGGAAGACCTCCAATCTGTGGTGGAATGGGGACAAAAGTGGTTGGTCGCGTTCAATGCTGCCAAGACTAAACTAGTTTCATTCAATAATTACAAGAAACCCTCTCTACCACCTATAGCAATGGCTAACGACTCTTTATCTGAGAGTACATCTTTCAAACTCCTTGGCCTAACGTTCACAGGAAACATGAGTTGGAACAATTACATTGGAGGCATTGCCAGGGCCGCTGCAAGAAAGTGGGCTCTCTCTACCGTGCTAGAAAACTACTAACACCCGAAAGTATCCTGTACCTCTATAAGGCCACCATTCGCCCATGTATGGAGTATTGCTGTCACATCTGGGCTGGTGCATCTGCTACTAGTCTCTCGCTCCTTGACAAGGTTCAAAAGAGAGTCGCAAACCTGATAGGCCCTGAACTTGCATCTAAGCTTAAGTCTCTGTCCCATCGACGAAATGTTGTATCCTTCTGCCTGTTCTACAAGTATTTTAGTGGTGAATGTTCTGACGAACTGCAATCACTTGTGCCCCCACGAGGTGAGCACCATCGACAAACCCGACAGGCTGCTAAATCCCACCCCCACACTGTAGATATCCCTAGATGTAAAAGATCTTTTTACTCCAATAGTTTCTTCCCCAGAACCGCTAGACTCTGGAATTCCATTCCAGGTTCCTGCTTCCCCAACAGTACTGACGTGCAGAAGTTCAAGTGTAACGTGAACCGACATCTTGCTGCCCAAATCCCTACATAGTACCCCAGTAGTTGTTGCCCCTGATAGTAGCCCCCTACACCAAAGTGTCAATTTGCCTTGTTTGGGGTGAAAATGTAATAAAAAAAGTATTTATTATTATTATTATTATTATTATTATTATTATTATTATTATTATTATTATTATTTCTGCTAGTGTTAGTTTTATTTTTGTCATGGTGTCTACTGCTTATAATATAAGCAACAAAACACTAGTAACTATAATAAAATTAAAAATAGAAGAAAAAGAACTATAATTTGGTATACGGCCCCATACAATCAAATGTTAAAAAAAAAACATGGCAAGAAATTTCTAGATCTTATTGAAAAACACTTTCCCGCAAGCAACCACTTACATAAAATTTTCAATAAAAATACTTTAAAGTTATCCTACAGCTTCTGCGAAAATTTAGAGATGATAATTGAAGCACATAATAAAAAATATTAAATAAAAACAATGTAAATAACAACAAAATAAACAATAAAAAAGTAGACACCATAACAAAAATAAAACTAACACTAGCAGAAATAATAATAATAATAATAATAATAATAATAATAATAATAATAATAATAATAATAATAAAAAACCCCGGACAAGAACAACCATACTAGAAATAAAAATACTAATAACGAACAAGATAAATGCAACTGTAGACACCGCACACTTTGCCCATTTCAATATAAATGTCTAACCAAAAGCGTACTTTACCAGGCCACAATATTTGCGAAAGAAAACCCCAATAACAAGAAATATTACGTAGGTATGACCTCTTTAGTTTTCAAAACTCGACATTATGACCACAAAAGTACATTCAACAATAAAAAACACCGTATGAAAAAAAGGTAGCAAATAAATACTGAGAACTCAAGGAAAGCGAATATTCTCCGGTAGTCGAATGGAAAATAATAAGACAAGCTACCACACGTAGAGACCTAGAGGACCCATGTAGATTATATATATATATGAAAATTTTGCTATTCTGTAATTTAAACAACCCCAACATTTATTAATCTGTAAAAGAGAAATAGCGAACAACTGTGTTAACAAGATAAACTTTACTCTAGGATAGCGATACAAAATAGTTTTAAAACTAACAAAAACAATAGAAAATAAACAAATAAATAAATTAAGTAAACATGAATATACATAAACGATCACACATATATGTATGTATATATATATATGTATATATATGCATATATGTATGTACATATATATATTTATATATAAACTAACATAAAAAACACAACCTAGATTTAAAACAGGTTAAGAAACTAGATATCAAGGCTAAATAGAGCACACACAAAGGAACAGGTCAACCAGAGGTCAAATAGGCCTTTGTGCGATAAGTGCATGTTCATTGGCTGATAGGAAGGGCGCGGTGGATACTAGAGAGCTGATTGGCTAACTAAAATCTCAATAGAAGTTGCGTATATAAAAACGACAGGCAACCACAAAATTGGCCTGAAGAGTCCTAGAGTGGATGACACGCGGAATATTTAGTGTAGCTTAATCGCCATACATATTTTATAACTTACTATATATATATATATATTCGTGATGGGACGATTCCAATATATTTCATGATTCCGATACAATTACCGATTCCGTACTAAACTCCCAAATCCATTACAATTGCCAATTCCGATTCCGATTATTTATAAATCTCTGAATATTTAACTATAAAATTGTCATTTTTTTCTGATTATTGTATAAGAATAGAAAACATATACTGAATGTGCAGGGGATGATCTAGAGATGTTAGTCTTAGTATTTTATTATTACTACAAGCAGTGGAAATTGTTTCTTAAACCAAAATCAAATGAAATGAATAAAAGAATCGATTTTGGCATCGGAAAATAGGCGTAAATTTTTCAGATATCAATTTCTATACCCCCAAAAGTTCTGATATTTCCGATTTCTGATTCCGATTGTAATAAATCGTCCTAACACTAATATATATATATATATATATATATATATATATATATATATATATATATATATATATATATATAATTTAAAGGAGATTAGAATGATAGTCTAAAGAGCTAAGTGTATTTTAATGTAACAGTGAAATTACTAGTTTAATTAAAATACAGGAAATGCTCGTTGTAATTTAGATATATAATAAGCTCGATAGTTAAGTGTCCTAGAGCTAATTCAATATTAAGTAAAGTGATTTTTAATTTAAAAATTTTAAAAAAATTTTTAAATTTAAAAATCAAATTTTAATTAAATTAAATGAAACTGATTTTTAATTTAATTAAAATTTGATTTTTAAATTAAAAAAATTTTTTTTTAATTTTTAAATTGAAAATCACTTTACTTAATATATATATATATATATATATATATATATATATATATAGTGGAGATGGTAATTAATAAAAACTGAAGAAAGTGCTCAATACTGTTGTAGAGCAACTATGCGTTTTATTTTTTATTACCGTATCTCTGTTAAGTTACATTATTGTTTCAGCTACCCGGCCATTTTTTTTGCCGTCTGTAGCGTCCTCAGACTTTTACAGAAATGTTCGCTATTTTGGGATGAAAGAGTGGAAGAGTGAATGAGGTCAGGGAGCTTTGCGCCTCTTCAGCCCTCCTCCAAACCCCCCTGACCTCATTCACTCTTCCACTCTTTCATCCCAAAATAGTGAACATTTCTGTAAAAGTCTGAGGATGCTACAGACAGCCAAAAAAAATAATAAACCGGCCGTGTAGCCGAAACAATAATGTAACTTAACAGAAAGATACGGTAATAAAAAAATAAAACGTATATATATATATATATATATATATATATATATATATATATATATGAACAAATGATTATATATATATATATATATATATATATATATATATATATATATATATATATATACATACATATATTGCTCTTTGCCTGTCTGTGCGTCCATTCCACTTTATCTCTGAAACTAATGAGCTGATCTTTTATGAGGATCTTCGTTGTGAATTTTGAATTCTCGAAGTACAGCGAACTTATTATTATAGTATCCGTTCGAACATAGTTAATCAAATCCAACCATCAATTTGACATAAAACACTTATTCAATTCCAACGGTCTATAACTTTTGCCTGTTTTCAACAGGAAAATGTCTGGTGTTTCAATTAATTTTCTGGTCTAATGATGGTTCAGTACAATAACGATAGAATACAAATAAAATTAAGGATGAAAGAACTCAGTGTCAACAATTAAAAAAAACAAAATGGTTGACAAAGTCTAAACACATAAAGACATTCAGATATTTGGATTTTCTTTTATAGTTCATTAATAAATTAATGTCGAAAAATTTTGCATAAAAAGAAATTTAGATTAAACTTAACAAATCATTGGGAGAAAACATAATACTTTTTGTCAATATTTTATCTAAAGAAGTTAAGATAATGTTTGGAAAAAAGAAAAAATATGAAAAAATATCTGTTTATAATGAAAAAAAAATACGATTAAAATAAAATAAAACAAAAAAATATAAAGGTTCACAGTAAACTATTGTCTAAAATATCTTAGCCATTCGACACAGTAGTATTATATATATATATATATATATATATATATATATATATAATATAAAGCTGAATGTGTGTGTGTCTATGTGTGTGTCTGGTCACGAATAGGCTCCTATATAATTGACTATTTAAAAAAAAAACTTATAACATTTAATGATAGAAGATGTATCGAGACACAAGACAGGCAGAACGGTAGTTCATTAAAATTGTGGGGTCTGCGTTCGCGCCTGGTCAACAAAGTATATACATAGATACATACATACATACATACATACATACACACATTCAGCTATATCTATATAAAAAATAAAAAAACACGTTTACAAGTGTTTTTCATATGGATGTTCATAATAATACTTTGATAAGTATGTTTTAACTTAAATAGGGATGGTATAATAAAATTGTGGGGTCTGCCTTTGCACCTGGCCTCCATAAAATGGAAATAGGCATAAACTTTAATAAAGACTTTTCATATCTATCTGTGTAAGTATACTTTGATAATTATGTTTCAGTTTGAAGAAATATGATATAATAAAATTATGGGGTGTTCGTTCGCACCTGGCATCCATAGAATGGAAATATGTCACAAAGTTTAACAAGGTTTTTTAATATAGATCCACAGAATATTGTGATAAGTGTTTCAGTGTGAACAGGTATGGTATAATAAATTATGGAGTTCATCTATTTTATTCATACTTGCATCATATTTTGCTTTGGTTTTGATACCCCCAAATTCGAAGCTATCTCTTTACAACTCTTCCTTTTCATAACCTATCATCTATATATATAAAAGCGAAAATGTATGTATGTATGTATGTATGTATGTTTGTATGTATGTATGTGTCAGGTCATGTCATGTCATGTCATATGCTACTGGTACCATGTAACCCAGTACTACCTGCCTCATGGTCGGGTCACCGGCGACTAAACTGCTTCTCCCACCAGACTTGTTTGGTGAGGAGGGCGGCTAGTCTCCCTGAAGGATTAAAAACAAGACCTTCCAAAGGGCGAATGAACTCTTTTTCTGGGTCAACGGCCAACTAGCACCGTGTATATTTGTGTTTGTGTATATGTGTATTGGGGTGGAGAGGGCTCCCGTAAGCCGTGGTGAAGGCAACCTTTCTAGGAGAAGCCAATCTCTGATTTAAAAAAACCATAAAGCGGAAGACCAGTACCCGCATTAAGCTGGTCTGCAGTTTAATTTGTTGCTGGCTATCTTGCTCTTGCTTGTTGCTGGATCTCAACATTTTGAACCGAGAGAGAGAGAATTAGCTGTCGTACAAAGCTAAAACTCTGTAACATCATCTTTGTATAGATACTCCCTCAGGCATTTGGGCTCATGGATATTAAATATCTGAGGGAGTGGCACTCGTCTGACAAGACGTTGCAATCATGTATGTGTGTAAGCTTGTGTGTCTGCTAAAAACTTTTGACAGACACGACGAAAATCACAACGAAAATAAATATTGTACTTGTTTGAAATTTATAAAAAATATATTTCGGAGATTTGTGTGTTGTTTTTTTTTCCTTTTCTTCTTCCTTGCCAAGTTCTAAAGTAGGAGAAAGAAAAGTCTGTTTGTAAAGAGCCGTGCGTTGTATCTCAGCGGTTGTATTTTGAAATGTTTGAACTGTGCGTAACCTAAAGGGGGGGTCATATAGAAACGTTGATTTTATTTGAAGAAAATAAAATACGCATCAAGTGACGTCATTCACTCACTTACACTATAAAAGTATTAGCAATAATTATTAGTATACATAATCGTTTACATATTTCATCATTAAGAATTGGTTATATGATGTTTAATTGAATTTACAAAATTCTTTATGCTGTAATATTTTAAGTTATAAATTTATTATAATTTTTACTTTACTATCTTGTGCTTTTTTCCCCCGTGTTTAAGCTTAACCATATTACTTTTCATGCTCGCGTTTTTCTATTGTAATCCATGATTTTTTCCAGTCTTCTAGTAAATTCATTTGTCCTTTTTAAAATTTTATTGCCCCCATAAACATAGCATACACTTATTACTTCTCTTTTCGTGAGAGCGATGAATTAGTAGCAACACTAATCGTTGAAGCGACGTGGTTGCTATGGAAACCAATCAGGAAAAACGTCGCTCACCTCCTAACGTTTATTTTACTATTTTTAACACCAGAAAATAACTTTTGTGTTACTGAACGAAAATTGAAGGGTTTTTTTTCACAATATAACTGACAAATTGATCTATAAACTGTAAAAATTGTTTGTAATTTGGTCGAAAAATGAGTGAGCGGTGAGGTTTTTAAGCAGTTGTAAATGACTAAAACTGCCACTTAACCATATAGTCAAACATTACCGTGTTTGAATGATAATTAGTATGCACAAATCTATTATATAATAATGAGTATATATAATCTATAATATAATAGTAAAAATGTGTGTGTTTGTGTGTGTGTGTGTACGTGCATTTTTTTCGTATGCCCGCCAAAGGCTTTTTTTGCGGGGATCAATAATGTGAGTGTGTGTGTGTGTTTGTAAGTGAGTGTGTGTGAGTGAGTGAGTGAGTGAGTGAGTGAGTGTGTGTTTGAGTGTGTGTGAGAGGGTGTGTGTTTGTGAGTGTGTTTGTGAGTATGTGAGGGAGTGTGTGAGTGTGTGTCTGTGTGCGCGCGTGTGCGTGTAACATTATCATATTTTATCTATAATATGAAAACGAAAATGTTTGTTGTGTGCGTGCATTTTTTTCATATGTCCACCAAAGGCTTTGGGGCAGGGGGAGGCGCTCAGGGTGGTCACTTTTTCTTAGAACTTTTAATATACTCCCTGGCTTATAATATGCCCGATTTACGAAGTGAGGTCGCGTCTATCTCTTATTTCAACAACTTCCATGTTACAAAAGTCGCGCTGTGATTTCATTTTCTCTACTACAACTACTACTACTACTACAACTACTACTACTACTACTACTTCTACTATGGCGTGATGTTTGACCTGGAAAACCACACGTTGACGTTCAACTACCTGCTTTTTTAAAACGTTTATTGTCAGCTGTTCTCACTTTCCTGCTCCTGTAGCGTTGTGCTATTCACCACGAGCCTACCTTCCACCCAAAAGTATTTTTTTTCATCCCGGCAACGCTGGGCACCCCCGCTAGTCTATAATATAAAAGCGAAAGCGTGTGTTTGTGTGTGTATGCATTATTTTTTTTTCGTATATCCGACAAAGGCTTTTTTCGAGGGGGTCTCGAGGAGTCATTTTTCCTTAAAATTCTTTATATACTCCTTAGATTATAATATCTCCGATTTACGAAAGGAGGTTGTAAATATCTTTTCAGCGACTTCTACGTTACAAAATTCGTGCTGTGATTTCATTTCTCTACTACTACTACTACTACTACTACTACTACTACTACTACTGTTCGACCTATAAAATCACACATTGACGTTCGTTTAACAACCTGTTTTCTTAAACGTTTAATTTCATCCTACCTCACTTCTCTTCCCGTGTAGAGTCGTGGTAAGTTGTCAGCCTATTCGCCTTAAAGCTACGGGTTCGAGCCTACCTCCCTACCATTTTATTTTTACACCGGGACAACGCCGGGCACCCCCGCTAGTCTATTATATATAAAAGGGAAAATGCGTGTAAGGTTGCGTGTGTGTGTGTTAGTATGTCTACCAAAAACTTTTGACAGACGCATCGGACCGTGACAAACTTTGTATCGTTAGAAAGTTTAGTCACTTGGACGAAAAGCATGAAAACATTGGCTAAAAAGATTAATTCTGTGCTGGTCAACTGGACCATTGTTTTGCAATGAGGGGTCACTTATTCCCTCGACATTTTTGCAAGCTTAACAATCTGAATGTACGTTTAAAAAAACGTTATTTCAATCCGTCGTGACGTCATAAGTCGTTGTGACTTCTTTCACCTTCTTTTCCTCTTTCACGTTACAGATTTTTTTTCGGTCGCACGAGCACTTACTGCTATTTTGATGAAATATTTTTTTAGAGGTTGGTCAATATCCTTAGTATACCACCTCTTTTCACACGAGTACCCCTGCAAGTCTATTATATAAATCTAATCTGTCTGTCAGTGTGTATGTATGTATGTATGTATGTATATCTCGCTAAAACTTTCGACACATGCGACTAACTACGTGACTAACACTGGAAAAAATGGTATCGTTTAAAGCTTAGTCTCCCGGCCGAATGATATCCCAAAATAGCCAAACTATTCATTATATCGCCTTCAACTGTGCCCTTTTTTACAAGGAGGGGTCACTTTTTCCGTCAACATTTTTGCAATGTCATCATACGCCTTGCAATGTCTAGCTTTATTTCATATGTCGCCAGCGTCATTTATCTTGGTTAGCGTGGCGACTAAACCGGTCGCTTTTTTTTTCACTTATTTTTCCTTCTATGCGTTACGGGTTCGAGCCTGCCTGCCTGCCTGCGTGCTTACTATTTTAGGCGTTCGCGCAAGTACTTGCTGCTATTTACAATTTTTAGGGGGTTGGTTAATTTTTTAAAAACATACTTTAGAGCTCTGTTGATCAATACCCTAACCTTAAAACCTCTCCACACTCGGGCAACGCCGGGCAATCGCGCTAGTCAGTCAATAAATTACAAAACAAAGATAAACTTATTTCATTTCATATCCATATTAGAACTACAACGGCTATATCTATTCCCAAAATAGCATAAACTACATCAAATCTCAATATATATGTTAAATATCTAAACGGTGATTTAGTGTTAAAAAAACGTTTGTTTTTTTACAAAAGGACGTAAAAAAACAAACAAAAAACACTATTTCTACAAGTAATACATATTTTGAAATGCATACACATTTTCTTGTCCTATAACAAAACAAAGACACACTTTTCACAACAAGTATTGTTTCAAATATTATACTGTTATTATATTTTTCCAATTTAATCATCCTGAAGACGTCTTGTAATAAAGACGAAACGTTGATGAACATACAACTTGGCTGATTCCTTTTTTATCCCTCCATCTCGTCGAAATACTTGTTTTATTCCCATATATATATATATATATATATATATATATATATATATATATATATATATATATACATTTGCTTACCTTCACTCCAGACAAGGCATATTGCCACTTGGACGTAAGGAGGTACCAATTGGGACTATGCCTAAGAAAGATAAATATGTTGGTTTACGTTGAGTTTGTACTTCTGCATATAAGTTCAGTTTGGGAAGCAGGCAGCAGGAAGGGAATTCCAAAATCTAGCTGTTATAAAGAAGAAGCTATATGAATAAAAAAAAAATTCTGACATTTAGGAACCTCACAAGTGAAGGAGTGTGATTTTGTTGCAAAGCGGGTTTGTCGAGCATATGTACGTCGAGGGGACACAAGTGCAATAAGTTCATCAGAGCACATTCCATTAAATTACTTGTAAAACAGACACAGGGATACAACATTGCGGCGATGGGACAGGGGTTGGAGCCTACTTGACAAGTGGGACCTATTAGATTGTATGGACCTTATCCAAGATGGAGAGCTTAGTGGTAGATGCAACAGCCCAGATGTGGCAACAATACTCCACACATGGGTGAATGGTGGCCTTGTAGAGCTACAGGGTACTCTCATGTGCGAGCAGTTGTCTAGCACAATGGAGGGAGCCCATCATCCTTGCAGCAGCCTTTGCAATGCCCTCAATGTATTTATTCCAGTTCCTATTTTCTGTGAATGTTAAGCCGAGGAGTTTGAGCGAAGAATTCTCAAGTAGGGAGTTATTTGTCATGGATATCGATGGTTGGAGAGGCTTCTTGTAATTGTTAAGAGCAGCTTAGTCGTACTAGCATTAAATATATATATGATGAGCTGTGATACAACGAAACAGTACTGTATGTTGATGACCACGCGCGCACGCACACATACACACATATATACACACACACATATATATATATATATATATATATATATATATATATATATATATATATATTCTTGTACGTCATAGTTCTGCCATACATAATGTTAGGCATTACTCTACAAGACAGAAAGAAAACATCTGGGTCCGACAACAAACAATAGTTATCGACATCAATACTGTCATCAAAACATCCAAATGGCAGATGGGAAGGACACGTAGCCAGACAACATGACAACAGATGGCCCATCAAGACAACGGAATAGACACCTCGTGAACATAAGAAGCCAAAGGGGAGACCAAGAACGAGTTGGATGGACGACCTGATACAGAGCATGGGTCCTACAGACAGAGAATAGTTCAGGACAGAGTTAGATGTCTAAGGTCCAGGGGGGGGGTCCTCATTGAGTGATAAAATCCGTGCTGATTTGTTGATTGATTTTATATATATATATATATATATATATATATATATATAAAATCAATATATATATATATATATATATATATATATATATAGAGAGAGAGAGAGAGAGAGAGAAGGAAAGAGGATAGAGTAAATTCAATTCCATTAGAAATCTATATAATTCCCCCAACACCATCAATATTTTAATGATTTATTTCGTTCCTGATGAATCCCACGCTAGACGTCGCATCTCCATTATGTTACCCAGCATCTTCTCTACTCTTCTGATGAGATTCATTAGACTTCGAAATGCCTTGGTACAAAGAGCCCTCTCTATCCCCCAACAAAATGTTAGTATACCTTTTATAAATAAATGAACTATTCTATATTCGCCAATATATGCTTTGTGACTACATTTTCCAATTTTAATGTTTCTTATATATATATATATATTGGGAGAGGTGTTAGTCTAGCGGCACTGATGAGTTGTGAAACAACGAAACAGGTCTGTATGTCGATGACTAAAATATATTTTATAAAGCTCCCCTCTTCGGTAGAGCACTCTCGTAAATTATCTTACTCGCTACTTAATTTAGCTGAAATAATGCGAAGCTCGCGATTTGTTTACAAACAAACGTTTGAGCCCTCTACGAGTAGCGGACAGATGTTTATTTAAATAGACGTTCGGACAGTTTAATTTCGGCCACTGATTCCGTAGTCAGGGGGTAGGACTGCCGACTGTCATCACGACGGTTCTAGGTTCGATCCTCGGCTTGGGAGAGGTGTTAGTCTAGCGGCACTGATGAGTTGTGAAACAACGAAACAGGTCTGTATGTCGATGACTAAAATATATTATATATATATATATATATATATATATATATATATATATATATATATATATATACATATATGGTCATTTCGTTCTTTGTTGTGTACCATGAAGAATCCTCCAGCTATGGGTAAATAGCCCAACTGCCTTGGTGATGCCTTGGAAAAGGCCAAAGGCTAAAGGAGTAAACCCCGAAAAAAATCCGGTCTTGAATTCTGCTAGGCGGCTGCTGAAGCTCTGCAACATCTTTCCGGCAGCTCCTGCAGCCGTGCTGGTTCCGAATTTATTTGCGTGCCTTTCCGTTGGAGTCTTCCTGCAACGCCGAGAGGGACACCTGCACCTGGTTAGCCACAGCAGACGCTCTGGTAAACCAAACTAGATGCAGAATTAATATATATATATATATATATATATATATATATATATATATATATATATATATATATATAGTGTTATAATGGAATAATTCCAGGAGGAAATCCGGGTATGAGAGCTCAATGTGGTAAACAGAGCTATAACATCAAAATATAACACGGAAATTACATAATTGTCGATGCAATAATTTATTTCAACCTTATGGTATTTTCAAGCATCTAAACTAGACAATTACATTTTTGATACTGAAATAAAGAAAGAATCGGGCCTCGACCGTCAAAAAACCAGAGGAGGTGGTAGTAGCAATCCACTTAATACATTTTATAGAGAGGGTGGGAAGGATTTTTTTTTGTTTTTGTTTTTTTAAATCCCTCCCACCCTCTCTATAAAATGTATTAAGTGGTATTAAGGTTGAAATAAATTATTGCATCGACAATTATGTAATTTCCGTGTTATATATATATATATATATATATATATATATATATATATATATATATATATATATATATATATATAGTCATCCACATATAGTACTGTTTAACTGTATCACAGCTCATCTGTGCGGCCAGACAGACAACTACCTTAATCCAGGATTGAAACCCAACCACCCGTAGTGCAGTCAAGGATTTGAACCATTACGCTAAACGGCAGCTGCTTTGCAGGTAGTGAATTAACAATGTTTTGACATCGTCCGAAATACCTAAGCTCGATTTGTTTACACAAAGAGCATCGCTTAATACGCTTATGGTAATTCGTGTATCACTTCTCAATATGCTCAACTCAAGATAAGGAGCATTATAGTCATCCACATACAGTACTGTTTCGCTGTATCACAGCTAATCAGTGCGGCCAGACAGGCAAATCTGCTGTTATTTGTAGCGATATATAAGCAGTTTTGAATATTTTTATTTTTGTATTTTAAGTTTCGCTTCCTTTAACCCTTTATATCGAGTTGCCTCTGGACCTTAGTAAGCTGTAACCGCGCCCCTAGTTAAAAAAAAAAAAATGTACAGTATACAATTTCCATATTAAACTAAAATTGAATGATCATTTGAAAATTTAACGATAGTTGAAAGTGCTTGATCAAATATGTTAAGTTAAATTGCAGGTGTGTTATAACAATACAGCGCCAATAATGGCTCAGTGCATACAGTATGACGTGATTAGAGTGTATCGATAAAGCAGTAAGATCGATCCACTGCAGACGCAGACTAACAATGGTTATCGCCCCCCCCCCAAAAAAAACAGTGTCACGTTATCCCAAAGGCTAATTAGACTGAAGCTTGGGGGGCCCATCAAACGCGGTGACCCATGCAAAACTTTTTGGTTTCATGTCGATAACAATATGGATGCCGCAAACGTGCTTTTCGCGCCACTTGAAATGAATTCATTGCAGTCGGCTTTGATGTGAGTGCCTTTGAGGGGGCGTTGGCGTATATACAAAGAAGATACAAAATTATGGCTCAAGTTATGAAAGATTTCGATGCATAGATGCGGCCTTAACAATGCAAATTTAAAATACCTCTCAACCCCAATAGCAGGTTGTTTTTATATTCTATTTAAAATCAATTTTCCTTATAGAAATAGAAACCACAGAGGTCCCATTGAAGTATTTTATTACCAAGTGTCGTCAAATTTATTAAAGGGGTACAGACAATGCGCGTCTGAATACAGCGCACCCATAAAAGGGCAAGTAATTAATCTCTATTATTAGTTCCCCTTTAAACACGGTGCAAAAAAAAAAAAAGTCTAAAAACTTACAGGAGGCGGGCCATCTCCCGAACACTAGCCTCTGTCCCCTCGCTACAATCTCGCACCCTTGTTCTTGTAAATAGGTGTGTGTAAATAAATGTCGTTTGTTTCACTAAAAACAAAAGGATGTCAAGTGGTTTCTGTTTTCATGCTGCTTGCGACGGAGTCTACAACGTGTTGGATTCCTATATATTGACAACTTAACACGTATGTAAATGTGTACTACCTTGGAGTAGGCGCCATTTTCAACGATAACTTCATTAGACCTAAACTAAGAACCACAATAAGGCTTAATAAGAATTGTTCATAAATGTTATTTTTAGAGAAGGGCTATATATATATATATATATATATATATATATATATATATATATATATATATATATATATATATATACTAGCATGTCGCCCGGCATTGCCCGGCATTGCCCGGTCGTAAAATACGCTTAAATAAAATATTTTGATTAATGAAGAGTTCGCATTTATTATTATATTATATTGGACCCAATATATAGTGATGATGTAAAAAAATTAAAATTAATAATATTCAAAATTAACATAATAATTATATGATTGTTTCTGCGCCACGAAACAGATATTGGAATTTGGAATATACTTGACATCTATTATTATATCAACACATACACACACACATACACACACGCACACACTCACACACACTTATACACACTTACACACACATACACTCACACACAGATACACACATACACACACATGCACATACACACATACACACACATATACACATACACGCACATACACACACATACACACACATGCACACACATACACACACGCACATACGCAACCATACACACATACACACATACACACACGCACATACACACATACACACATACACACACATACACACACACATGCACACACACATGCACATACACACATACACGCACATGCACACACATACACACACATGCACACACATACACACACGCACATACGCAACCATACACACACATACACACATACACACATACACACACATACACACACATACACACACATGCATATACACGCACACATGCACATACACACATACACGCACATGCACACACATACACACACATGCACACACATACACACACGCACATACGCAACCATACACACACATACACACATACACACATACACACACGTACACACATACACACACATGCACATACACACACACATGCACATACACACATACACGCACATGCACACACATACACACACATGCAGACACATACACACACGCACATACGCAACCATACACACACATACACACATACACACATACACGCACATACACACACATACACACATACACACACATACACACACATACACACACGCACATACGCAACCATACACACATACACACACATACACACATACACACACATACACACACGCACATACACACATACACACACATACACACACATACACACACGCACATACGCAACCATACACACACATACACACACATACACACACATACACACATACACACACATACACACACATACACACACATACACACATACACACATACATACACACATATATATATATATATATATATATATATATCTTTAAATTACAATCATTCTAAAACAATCATGTCTTCCTTTCCTAACGTTGAATACAAAATGGAAAAAAGAAACCGAGCAATTTTCTGATTCCAATTCAAGCTAGGCCCAAAAGCTGCTGAAACCGCTCGCGATATAAATTACTGAACGCGCAGCACAATAATTGGTGAAGAAATATCGTGTCGGCCACGGAAGTTTTGAAGTTGATGTGCATAGTGGTCGGCTATCGGATGTTGACAAAGATCAATTAAGAGCCTTCGTCGAATTTAATCCACGGACATTTGTTCGAGAACTTGCTTCTGAATTAGACATGACGTATACGACGATTTCTAACTCCTTGAGAGAGAGAGAGAGAGAGAGAGAGAGATTGAAAAGACAAAGCACTTGATAAATGGATGCCTTACAGAGTTGAACGACAACTAAAAGCAACGCCGTTATGAAGTGACATCTTCTTTTACGCAACAAGAACGATCCGTTTCTCGATCAGGTTGTGACTTGCTATTAAAAGTGTGTTCTTTACGACAACCAGTGACGCTCAGCTCAGTGGTTAGACGCCAACGAAGCTCCACGACACTTCTCGAAGCAAGAGTTGCACCAAAAGAAGGCATGCTTACTGTTTAGTCCTATCCATTACAATTTTTTGAATACAGGCGAAACCATTACAGCAGAGATGTACTGTCGACAAATTGATGAAATGCATTAGAAACTTTGAAAACAAAACCCAGTATAAGTCAACCGAAAAGGTCCAATTCTCCTCTACGTCAATGCCCGACCGCATATTACTTAACCGACCCTGCAGAAGTTGCACGAATTGGGCTACAAAACTCAGCCTCACTCGCCATTTTCTCCAGACCCATCACCTACCGGATACCGCTTTTTCTAGCATCTTGACTACTCTCTGCGTGAGAAATGCTTCAAAGACCTAAGCGAAATCAAAAAACGCCCTCATCGATTCATCACCACCAGAACGCAAGATTTTTACAGTAGGTTTGTTTCGTACTATCTTTATTGTTCGAGAATTTCGTACAATATTTTTAGCACGTATAATGAAGTACCGTCTCTAATATACCACAAATAGTTAACAGCTTAGCTCTCTAAAGTACGGAGTTATTCATATATACGAAAACTAAAAACCAAATGATTTGGATTAATATCTATATTTATGGTATATTTCCGACAATATATACTGCACGTACAGAGGGAAACGATGAAATTGTCGCTCTAGAAAAGACATGATTCCATTTCCGTTTGATGAAAACGGGCTTTCATTTTTGTTACAGACCATATACTAGTTGGTTAGTTGTGTACAAATCCCAAGAGCGATAGGAGCCTTCTATCCTGGCTGAAAGTGACACAATGTCCAACGAGTGAGATTGGAGATACGCCCCTGTACAACCCATGCTCTCTTCCGATCCAAGTTATGGCATCATTGCCATCATTCTCAGAGCGTCCCCTGTGTGACGAAAACAAAGTTTTGGGTCATGGTTATTGGTCTTTGGTATGGTTTCAAGTGAGGGCCACATCATACCACCTCACATTTTCGAAGTCGGCTTGAAAGTCAACACCAAAGTGTACCTGGATGTGTTGAAGAGTGAGGTGATCCCTTGGTGCAATCAGGTGCCTGCTGGCAGACCAAGGCTCTGCTTCAGAGAGTGCTACGACTTTGTACCTATCTCTAATTGGCTCCACTCTTCCTCCGACCTGAACCCTATCGACTACTTTTTTTTGGTCATATGAAAAAAACATCACCAACATGACCTCCCATAAATTCAAAGCGAGCCTGGCCATCCGCCGAGTATTCGCTGAACTCCCGCCAGTGCTTGTGAAAAAGGCATGTTCCCAATTTCGGGCGCGTGTTGAGGCGGTGATTGAGGCTGAAGGCAGCTACATTGAATATATGTCAGCTCTACTACATAATCAAGTTATTTGAATTGTTTTTTTTTTTTTAATAAAAGTTTTTAAATAAAGCGACAATTTTATCGTTCTACCCTGTAGAATCAAGTTATGGAAAGAAAATGGCGTTATTGTAACGAATAAAGATTTGCCATTATCTAATATATAAAAGGCTATATCTCTGTCTGTCTGTCTCCATATTTTCAAACTCTATCTCTTCCGAAACTAATAGTCACCGAGCGGCGCTAGGGGGCTTCAAATCATTGGGGTTTTAACAATATGAATATCTTTATAGGTTTCAGTTAAAATTATATTTAAAGTTTTTCAACTAGTGATGGGTTTAATGTAAAAAAAAAGACATTTCTTTACACACGAGACGCTTCACTAGTTCAAGAAATTTACATATAATTTTAACTGAAACATCCAGACTTTAAACGCACAGTAACAAAACAAAATTGCCGAAAGACGACTGATGAAATTCAGTTGAAAGTACTTGCAAAAAAATAAATAAATAAATAAACAGATGACCGAAGACGACTATGGAACTTTCTTGCACAGATTCGATCGAAAAATAAGAACGACAATTCGAAAAATTGAAAAATTACAAAGAAAGCTCATTAAGCAAGAATATTCCGTGCTATTCAATACTACTGTCTGAATGGAACCATATTGCCTAAATACACAATATATATATATATATATATATATATATATATAAGAACTTTGTGTGTATGCGTATGTGTTTGTGTATTTGTTTTCTATTGACTCGAAAACGGTTGGGCCGATTTTTATGAAATTTCACATGAAGGTACTTTATCTGTCCAGAAATTTTCTTAGAACTGTTTTGTATGGAAATGTCTTCGAGACGTATCGATAATCAATAATCGAAATTATCCAATGAAAAGACGGAAACACCTTACGAAACCTAACATCACAAATGCATTTCAGAAATTTTATTATGACCCAAGCCGAAACGCCCGATATATAAAATTAACTGTAAGTTCTTTGATATGACAGGGGCGCGCTGGAAATAAGAGTTTATGTTTAAAGCACAATTGAATCATGATACTTGACTTAAAACAATTTTATAAAATAATAGGTTCTCTACAGTGCAATATAGATTGCAGTGTATTATGGACTAAGTCACTGTGGGGAGGCATGTGAAGCTTCCTCGGTGGGTCCCCAACTAGAGCAAGCAATTAATTGATTTGATTGAAAAATGGTCGATTTTATCGATTTTGATGACAATAAAAATATGGGAGTGTGAAACATTCAAACTCGGACAACACCAGATCTCCAAGGGCGTGTATATATATATATATATATACACTAGCAAAAGTACCCGTCGTTGACTGGGTTCAAAAACAGCCTACAGAAAATGGACTCTGATTTATGAAAGTATGATAGGTTATGAAAAGGAAGGGTTGTAAAGAGATAGCTTCGAATTTGGGGGTATCAAAACCAAAGCAAAATATGACGAAAGTAAAAGTAAAATAGATAAACCCCATAATTTATTATACCATACCTGTTAACAATGAAACACTTATCACAATATTCTGTGGATTTATATTAAAAACCCTTGTTAAACTTTGTGACATATTTCCATTCTATGGAGGACAGGTGCGAACGAAACTCAATAATTTTATTATACCATATTTATTCAGACTGACACATAATTATCAAAGTATACTTACGCAAACCCCACAATTTTTATGAATCATCATTATGCCAGATCAAACACACCTAATCCTGTGTCTCGATACATCTTCTATCATTATATGTAATCAGTTTTTTATAATAGTCAACCACATAGGAGCCTATTCGAGACCACACACACACACACACACACACACACACACATTCAGCTTAATATTATAGAATATATATATATATATATATATATATATATATATATATATATATATTAGTGATGGAACGATTTCAATATTTTCTCAATTCCGATACAATTAACGATTCCGATTCTTTATAAATCTCTAATTATTTAACTATAAGATTGTTATTTCCATCGATTTTTGTAATAACACATGTTAAATATGCAGATATTATCATGAACGTCAAAAAAACACATGTGGAGAATGATCTACCGATTTTAGCTTCACTGGTAATTTAAGATCAATAAATATTTATTATTTAATCATTATTCCCAGCAATGGAAGATTTTACTTTAAACAAAATCAAATAAAAAAAAAGACAATTAAAAGAATCGTTTTGGCATCGGAAAATAGGCATCAATTTTTTTGGATTCCGATACCGATTCTGATACCTCCATATCTCCAATTTTTCCGATTCCCGATTCTGATTCCCATTAATCGCCCCAACACTAATATATATATATATATATATATATATATATATATATATATATATATATATGAAGGCTTCCATCAGTCTTGACAGACTATGGATACCCACTGTAAGGGTGCCTGCGCGTGAAATTTGTGTGGCAAGACTTGCGCAACCTCTAACCACGCCTCTCCTGAGTCAACATTGTTGCATACCAGTGGCAAGTTGAGGTACAAGACGACTGGAAACAATGCCGAGATAAGCGGAGAGCACATACAGCGCCTAGAATTCCCAAATGGTCACCCATCTGGTATTAGCCAGGCTCAACGTTGCTTAACTTCGGTGATCTGACGAGAACCGGTGTGTCAACGTGATTATGCCGTATATATATATATATATATATATATATATATATATATATATATATATATATATATGATTGCAACGTCTTGTCAGACGAGTGCCACTCCTTCAGACATTAAAAATCCATGAGCCCAAATGTCTGAGGGAGTATCTATATATCTATACAAATATGATGTTACAGAATCTTAGCTTTGTACGACAGCTTAGTCTCTCTCTCTCGGTTCAAAATGTTGAGATCCAGCAACAAGCAAGAGCAAGATAGCCAGCAACAAATTAAACTGCAGACCAGCTTAATGCGGGTACTGGTCCTCCGCTTTATGGTTTTTTTAAATCAGAGATTTGCTTCTCCTAGAAAGGTTGCCTTCACCACGGTTTACGGGAGCCCTCTCCACCCCAATACACACACACACACACACACACACACACACACACACACACACACACACACACACACAAATATACATGGTGCTAGTTGGCGGTTGACCAAGAAAAAGAGTTCATTCGCCCTTTGGAAGGTCTTGTTTTTTAATCCTCCAGGGAGACTAGCCGCCCTCTTCACCAAACAAGTCTGGTGGGGGAACCAGTTTAGTCGCCGGTGACCCGACCATGAGGCAGGTAGTACTGGGTTATATATATATATATATATATATATATATATATATATATATATATATATATATATATATATATTACGTTGACCACCGGTTCTCGTCAGCTCACCGAAGTTAATCAACGTTGAGCCTGGCTAGTACCAGATGGATGACTATTTTCGAATTCTTTGGACATTGTTTCCAGTCGTCCTGAACCTCCATTTGACACTTTTTTTTAAACAATGCCGACTGAGGAGAGGTGTGGTTCGAGATTGCGCAACTCTTGCAAAATAATTCCACGCGTAGGCTCCTTTACAGTGGGCTGGTTGGTTGGTTGTTTTTTTTAGGGCATATCAACCCTTTTCAGGTTATTTAATGCCGAATCCAAAGATTTCGAAGAAAAATTTTTTAATAGAATATATTTGTTGTGTTCAAGTCGGTTTCTATTTAATCCATAACAGATACTACCACTCCGGGTCAGAGTGGACCTGGAAGCAATGGCAATTAAAGGGTGGCTCCACACTCTCCAAAGCTCGCAAGGTGGGGCCTCACCACTGGATATAGTTTAAGGTCATATCCAGGACCATCTTACAGTGGGCGTCCATAGTCTGTCAAGATTGAAAGAAACTACCACACACACACACACACACACACACACACACACACACACACACACACACACATATATATATATATATATATATATATATATATATATATATATATATATATATATATATATACCAATCCTTAAAGTAAAAGAAAACGATAACAACAACAATCTCTCTTTATGATAATCGGATGCACTGATAGAAAGCGCTTGAGAAGAATATGACTGAACAACATCTTTTGAGCGCCATTTTATACAACATGCCAGCTGGAATTAAAAAGTCCGCTCGGCGAATAGAAAAGATATCCAGAAAAATCGGAAAACGGAATAACTTTGTCGTGTTCAATCAGACCTGCTTGAATAATGACTTGCTGCCAAAATATACAATCATATATATGCATATATGTGTGTGTATGTATGTGTGTGTATATATGTGTGTGTAAACTTTACAGTGTTTAATCTGAATAGATATCAATGTAATTAAAATGATTATAAACGCCGCATTTGTCAAATTCTTTAGGTTTGTATGCGAAATATAACTCTCTCTAACTCATGTACAATTTTCTTTTGTGATGTTTACCTAAGTCCATCTAAATGTTTTAGTAATCCGCGAAATAAGTGATAGTCTAGAGGAGTTAAAGCTGGTGAATATGGAGGATGAGGCAGGATTTCGCGACTAAATTATCTTAGACTGTCGTCAATAGGGCTGCGTTAGGATGGTCGAAGATGAACCTCTTTTCTGTTGATTAAAGCTTCAGAAGTATTTTCGAATTAAACTTTCAGTTACGTATGTAGCAGTATGAAGATGATGATGTAGTCGATATAATCCGGACAGCTTGCGGAAATCTACGGAAGTTGCCGTTTCGTGAAATATTTTCGCAGAAATGCTGGCCAATTTTTTTCAGTGAGATGTAAATTATTTCGAAGCTAATTCAATGGAAAAATATTCAATAAAAAGAGAGAAATATTTTGGAATGATTATTGGCCAATTTTCACGAAACTCTTAGAAAATTAAATTTCAACAAAAAAAAACATTCATTATAAGTTAAGTTTTATAAATAAATATTTCAATTTGACTTTAGTTTTTTTTTCATGACTTTTTAATGATTTTTAATTGTCTTTTAATGATTTTGATGGATATTTTTTTTCAAATAAAGATCCATGTTTATATATGTATATTATTATAATGAACCATGAATTTAAAAAAAATATCTTGCCATAAATCTTACCTGTCTGTTTCAATGTATGGGTGTATGCATGTTTTTATGTCTTCCTAAAATTTGTCTCAGCGGGACTGGACCGGGTCGAAACCGGTACCGTCTGAAAAGGCGATGTCTTGGTCGAATATTATGTGAAAATTAGAAAAAAAACAGTCAGTTATTTCCTATAGAATTAGACGTTCTCAATAAGTGAGGGTAGCAAAAAAATCGTTACTCCAAGAGAATTTAGCCAAACACGCATGCGCGAAAACAGTTCTTTCTTGAATTAGTTTAAATAGAAAAATAACGGCCTTACTTCGCTAAGGCGATCGTAGAGTAGTGGCTATAGTGTCAGCATCGTTGTTTTAAGGTTGTACGTGTGCGTGGATATGTCGGGCATTTTATCTTTTCGATTTTTTTAAGTTTTAATATTTAAACATGATTATTAATGTCAGTTTTTTTTTCGTTCGCTAATTCTTTATTTCCCCTTTTTATTTTTCAATCAGTAGGTGTATCAGAATTTTTGTAGGAATTTTTGACACCCCTAACACGAAACTGCGAATAAAATATAAAAAACTCGTCATTTCTCTTTTAAAAGTGGGTCGTTTATTTTCTTTATTGATTATACTTCCAAAATAAGCTATTGAAGTTGTTTTAAAAGTAATAGAAATTTAAAAAAAAACAGTAATGGAATTAATTGAATTTTAGGAGCTCAGAATTTTTCAATTTTTAAACTTAAAAAATCTATCAAAATTTTTCTATTGATTCAATTTTTACGATATTTTCAGGACCAATGTGAAATTTTATGCTCTTTCCAATAAACCGAATATAATATTTTAGACCAACGTTTTTTTTTAAATTCACACCTCCCATTTTCAAGTGTCTCTTAAAAAGTAAATAATTAATTTACTCACCAAAGTTTTATATATAACAAATTGAACATAAAAGATCAATAAATAATATATTCAAATTTAAAACAAAAAGTAGTGTTTTTTAGAAATTTACCTGTAAAGTCCGAAGTATAAAACCTTTTTTTTTAAAAAAACACGTTGTTTGTTTTTTCTTTTGTCTTTTTTTTTAAATGAAACCTTGGTTCTTGCTCCTTTAATTGAAAAAAAAAATTAGCGCTTGAATTACATTTTTCGAGTAGTTATAAGTTTGGAAAGATAGGGGTCGAATTAATTCACGCCTCCCATTTTGAAATGTATATTAAAAAGTAAATAATTAACTTACTCACCAAAGTGTTATATATCACAAATTGAAGATAAAAGATCAATAAATAATATATTCAAATTTAAAACAAAAATTTACCTGTAAAGTCCGAAGTTTAAAACCTTTTTTTTAACCCACGTGTTTGTTTTTTGTTATTTTTTAATGAAACCTTGGTCCTTTCTCCTTTAAGTGAAAAAAATTAGGGCTTGAATTACATTTTTCGAGGAGTTATAAGCTTGGAAAGACGGGGTGGAATTATTCAATATTTTTCACGAAATTTCTGACACACCTATTCAATCACGTTTGCTGTTTTGTTTTTGTTTTTGTTCTTCCGATTTTTAAAGAACATCAGATATTTAAACATGGTTATTAATGCCATTTTTTTTTCGTTCGCTTATTCTTTATTTTCCATCACGTTCGCTAATTTGTTTTTGTTTTTGTTTTTCCGAGTTTTAAAGAAAAGCTTTAACAGGGTTATTTCGTAAGCTTATTATTTATTTCCCATTTTATTATTGCTTCGATTTACCCAAAATCCCACCATGTTAAAATATACACACTAGACGATCAACTAAATGATACAACGTATATACATACACGCACGTACATGAATATACAGATAAAATATAAAACCTCAACTATTCAACACGTACGTCGTTATGGAATATATTCATATACACACAACGTAACAGATCCCTTTTTGGTGTCGTATATAACATTTATAGCAATAAGAATTGAAGTTATTTAACATTTGGTCTTGAAAATTTATATATATATATACATATAAATATATGTATATATATATATATATATATATATATATATATATATATATATAAAATAAAAATGAATATGGTCTGCAACTAAAAAGAAAGCCGGTTTTCATTAATTCATGTCGTCTACAATTTTTGTCGTTCCGTATAACACATAAAAATTGTAAACACGCGGATTAGAAAAATGACAAAAAACGCAAGTAGGCTCGAACCCGTAACGCGAAAAAGAAAATACAGGTAAAGAAAACGTAACGTCTTAGCTGATGCGTCCATGGCAAATCCGGAAGGCGTGAGCGTTGGAATAAATAATTAAGGTTAGTCAATCCAACAGAGACGACGACTTGCGAAAATGTCGACGAAAAAACCGACTCCTCCTTGTAGAGAACTGCCAACTTGAAGGTATAGGAATTAAAGCTTTTCGCCAATTTTTCGATATTAGTCGTCCAAACAAAAATGATGTTTAAAACGATATTACTTTCGTCACCGTCCGACGCGTCTGTCAAACATTTTAGCGAGACATACAAACATGCATAAGACACATATAGATACTTTAGATTTATATAGTAGAAGAAGACGAACAATAATTTTTATAATACCGGACAATTTTTTTTTTATGATATAAGACAAATAATTTTTAAAAATATATGACAAAAATTATTTTATAAATTACGACAAATAATTTTTATAATATAGAACCAATTACGTTCTAAAATATAGGACAAATAATTTTTAATAAACGACAAATAATTTTTATAATATACAACAAATTACTTTTGAAGTTATAGTGCAAATAATTTTATGACATACGACAAATACTTTTTATAATCAACGCTAACTAATTTTTACAGTATACGCGTAATAATTTCTATAATACAGGATAAATTACTTATTATAATATACAACAAATAATTTTTTTATATAAAACGAATAATTTTTGTAATATACAACGAATTTCATTTTATATTATAGGAATAATAATTTTAGAACATACAACAGATACTTTTAATAATAAACGATGAATAATTTTTAAAATATGCGAAGGTTAATTTTTATGATATACGAGGAAAATTTTTTTATGATATACAACGAAAATTTAAAATAAACGAAGAAAATTTTTTTTAAATATGCGACGGTTAATTTTTATGATATACGAGAAAAAATTTTTATGATATACAATGAAAATTTAAAATAAACGAAGAATTATTTTTATAATATGCGACAATTAATTTTTATAATATACGAATAATAATTTTTATAATATACGACAATAATATTTATAATATACGAACATACTTTCTTATATACGAAAAATTCCTTTTTATATTATAGAACAAATAATTTTTATAACATACGAATTACTTTTTATAAATAAGGACAATTTTTATGACATACGGCAAATACTTTTTTAACATATACGATGAAAAAATTATGTAATTGACGAGAAATTACTTTTTTTTAATAAACGGGAACTAATTTTTGATATACGAAAAAAGGTTTTATAATATACGACAAATTACTTTATATATTAAAGGACAAGGATTGATTATAACGATAATTTTTTACATAAAATTCGACAAATAATTTTTATAATATGCTACAAATAATTTGTATAATAATTATTATTAAAGGACGAATTATAATAATATCCGATAAGAAATATTATAATATACGAGAATTAATTTAAAAAATAGACGAAAAATAATTTTTATAATCTCCGAAGAATAATGCGTATAATATACGACAAATAATGTTGATAATATACGACAATTATTTTGATAATATACGACAAATAATCTTTATAATATACTACGCATTTTTTTTTATAATATACGACAAATAATTTGTATAATATATGAAAAATAATGTTTATAAAATACGACAAATAATTTTTAAAGAATACGACAAATAACTTTTAAAGAATACGACAAATAATTTTATAAAATACGAAAAAGTTTTTAGAATATACGACAAATAATTTTTATAATATACAACAAATAATTTATATAATATACGATTTAACTTTTTATAATATGCGACAAATAATTTTTATCATGCACAACAAATTATTTTTATAATATACGACAAATATTTTTTATAATATACGACAAATAATTTTTATAACATACAACAAAAATGTTGCATAGTATACGACAAATAATCTTTATAATGGACGACTAATATTTTTTTATAATATACGACAATTATTTTGATAATATACGAAAATTATTTTTATAATTTACCACAAATAATTTTATAATGTACAATTAATAATTTTTATAATAGACGAAAAATAATTTTTATAATATACGATAAATCATTTTATAATATACGAAGTATTCGTTTTTATATTAAAAAAGTAATTTGTATGAAAAAATAATAAATGACGAATACATTTAAAATATTAATTTTTATATTAGAGGACAAAATATTTTATAATATGCGAAAAATTATTCATATAATATACGACGAATAATGTTTATAAGATATGAAAATAATTATACAAATGTACGACAAATACTCTTCATAATATACGACGACGATTTTGTAATATACGAAAAATAATTTTTATAATATACGAAAAATAAGTTTTATAATATACGACGAATAATTACCATAATTAATTATATTATATAATTCATAAGTTATATTATATCGATTGATAAGTTATATTATATTCAATGAATAAGTAATATTATATAAATTAATAAGTTATATTATATAAATTAATAAGTTATATTATATACAAAAACGTTATATTATATACAATAATAGTAATATATAATTAATAAGTTATATTATATGCAAAAAACGTTATATTATATACAATAATAGTAATATGCA
This sequence comes from Euprymna scolopes, assembly GCF_053919585.1. Taxonomy (NCBI): domain Eukaryota; kingdom Metazoa; phylum Mollusca; class Cephalopoda; order Sepiida; family Sepiolidae; genus Euprymna; species Euprymna scolopes. Next base: position 84,316,154 of record NC_136514.1, read on the forward strand.
ATAAATAAGTTATATTATATAAATAAATAAGTTACGCTATATACGATGAATAAGTTATATTATATAAGCTAAATAAGTATATTATATTCGACGAATAAATCATAGTATATACGATAAATATGTTATATTATATACGGAAAAAGTCATATATTTACAATGAATAAGGTATATTATATTGCATGAATAAGTTGTATTATTTTCGATGGATAAGTTATATTATATTCGAGGAATAAGTTATATTATATACGATGATTTATGTATAATATATACAATAAATAAGTTATGTTATATACAATAAATAAGTTATATCATATAAAATAAATAAGTTATATTATATACATTAAAAAATTTGTATTATATACAATTAATTAGTTATATTATATACGATGAATAAGATATATTATATGCGATAAATAATTTATATTATATATGATAAATAAGTTATATTATTTGCGATGAATTATATACGGTAAATAATTTGTATTATATATGATAAATGGGTTATATTAAAATAGATTAATAAGTTATACTATTTTCGATGAATAAGTTATATTCGATGAATAAGTTATATTATATAAGTTATATGTGATAAATAAGTTATATTATATTCGATGAATAAGTTATATTATGTACGATAAACAATTTATATTATATACAATAAAAAATGTATATTATATACGATAAATAACTGATGTAAAATTCGATGAATCAGTTATATTCGAAGAATGTTATAATATATTCGATAAATACGTTTAATTATATACGTGTAATAAATTATATTATATTCGATAAATAAGTTATATTATACACGATAAATAAGTTATATTCAATGAATAAGTTTTATTATATACGATAAATATGTTATATTATATTCGATAAATATTTCATCTTATATTTCATAAAATGTTATATTATATTTTACAAACAAATTGTATTGTATTCAATGCGATTAATGTATTATATATGGTCCCCCGGTTATAAGAATTGATCTATTAACTGTAATGATTGTTTAAAATTTTGTCGAAAATGATAGAGCAGTCACTAATAATTTTCGTAACATACGACAAATAATTTATATAATATACGACAAAGAATTTTTATAATATACGACAAATAATCTTAGTAACATACGACAAATAATTTTTATAACATACGGCAAATAATTTTTATAAAATATGACAAAAATTTGTTGGAATATACGACAAATAATTTGTATAATATGTGACAATTTATCTTTAAATATACGACGTATAAATCTTTATAAAATATGACATACAATTTTTATAAAATACGATAAATAATTTTTATAATATACGACAGTTTATCTTTATAATATACAACAAATATTTTTTATAATATGCGACAAATTATCTTTATAATATACGGCATATAAATTGTTATAAAATACGACATATAACTTTTTATAAAATATGAGAAATAATTTTTATAAAATATGAGAAATAATTTTTCTAACATACAAAAAATAATCTTAATAACATACGACTAATAATTTTTATAAAATACGACAAATTATTTTTTTATTAAATATTACACAAATTTTTTATAAAATCCGAAAAATATTTTTTATAACATACGACCAATAATTTCTAAAATAAACGACATTTTTTTATAATATACGACAAATAATTTTCATTTTTACGACAAAAAATTTATAAGAAAAGACAACTAATTTTAATAATATAAGACCAATAATTTTTATAATATACGACATAGATTTTATAAAATACGACAATATTTTTAAATACAGGACAATTATTGTTATAATATATGACAGTAATTTTTAAAATATACGAGAATTAAGTTTTTAAATATACGACAAATAATTCTTATAATATAAGACCAATCATTTTCTTAAATTTAAAATTAATTTCTATAATATATGACCATTAATTTCAAGAATAGATTGCTAATTTTTATATTATAGGACCAATAATTTTTAAAATACACAACAATTAATTTTTATAATATAGGGAAATAATTTCTTAAATATACGGCAATTAATTTATATAATATAGGACCAATAATTTTTAAAATATACGGCAATTAATTTTATAATATAGTACAAATAATTTTAAAAATATACGATAATTAATTTTTTTATATGGGGCCAATAATTCTTAAAACATATGACGAATAATTTTTATAATACAGGAACAATTATTTTTTTTTAAATATACGACAATTAATTTTTATGATATAGGACTAAAAACTTTGAAAATATACAAAAAATAATTTTAACCAAACAGGACAAATACTTTTTAAAATATACGATAATTAATTTTTTTATATGGGACCAATAATTCTTAAAACATATGACGAATAATTACTATAATACAGGGCCAATTATTTTTTAAAATATACGACGATTAATTTTTATAATATAGGACTAAAAACTTTGAAAATATACGACAAATAATTTTACAATATGAAACGAATAAATTTTATTTCATATGAAACGAATTTATTTTATTTTATAATATGAAACGAATTATTTCTATTTTATAATATGAAACGAATTAATTTTATTTTATAATAGGAAACGAATTAATTTTATTTAAAAATATGAAACGAATTAATTTTATTTTATAATATGAAACGAATTAATTTTATTTTATAATATGAAACGAATTAATTTTATTTTATAATATGAAACGAATGATTTTATTTTATAAAATGAAACAAATTAATTTCATTTTATAATTTGAAACGAATTGATTTTATTTTATAATATGAAACAAATGAATTTTATTTTATAATATGGAACGATAAAATTTTATTTCATAATATGAAACGAATTAATTTTATTTTATAATATTAAACGAATTGATTTTATTTTATAATATTAAACGAATTAATTCTATTTTATAAAATGAAACAAATTAATTTTATTTTATAATATGAAACGAATAAATTTTATTTTATAATATGAAACGAATTAATTTATTTTTTAATACGAAACGAATTAATTTTATTTTATAATATGAAACAAATAAATTTTATTTTATAATATGGAACGAATAAATTTTATTTTATAATATGAAACGAATTAATTTTATTTTATAATATTAAACGAATTAATTTTATTTTATAATATTAAACGAATTAATTCTATTTTATAAAATGATACAAATTAATTTTATTTTATAATATTAAACGAATTAATTCTTTTATAATAGGAAACGAATTATATTATTTTTTAATATGAAACGAATTAATTTTATTTTATAATATGAAACGAATAAATTTTATTTTATAATATGAAACGAATTAATTTATTTTATAATATGAAACGAATTAATTTCATTTTATAATATCAAACGAATTAATTTTATTTTATAATATGAAACAAATAAATTTTATTTTATAATATGGAACGAATAAATTTTATTTCATAATATGAAACGAATTAATTTTATTTCATAATATGAAACGAATTAATTTTATTTTTTAATATTAAACGAATTAATTCTATTTTATAAAATGAAACAAATTAATTGTATTTTATAACATGAAACGAATTAATTTTTTTATAATATGAAACGAATTAATTTATTTTTTAATATGAAACGAATTAATTTTATTTTATAATATGAAACGAATAAATTTTATTTTATAATATGAAACGAATAAATTTTATTTTATAATATGAAACGAATTAATTTTATTTTATAATATTAAACGAATTAATTTTATTTTATATGAAACGAATTAATTTTATTTCATAATGGAAACTAATTTATTTTATTTTATAATATGAAACGAATTTATTTTAATTTATACGAATAAAATATTTTATATTATAAAAAGAATATGTTATATTCTATAGAAAAATTAAGTTATACGACGCATAGGTTTTATTATACACTACAAATTATATAGGAGCAATAAGTGATATTATATACGATAAGTAAGTTATATTATATGCAATAAATACGTTTAATTATATACGATGAACAAGTTTTATTATGTACGATAAATAATTTTTTAAAATAAAAATCGTATATAATACGATGAAAAAATGTAATTATATACGATGGTTTAATTTTTTTATATACGATGCTTACATTTTTTTTATATTTGATGAATAAGTTCTATAATATTAGACAAATAAGTTATATTATCTACGATTAAATAGATACATTATATTCGATTAAAAAGTAATATTATATTTGATGAATAAGTTCTATAATATTAGACAAATAAGTTATATTATCTACGATTAAATAGATATATTATATTCGATTAAAAAGTAATATTATATTTGATGAACAAGTTATATGATATTCCATAAATAAGTTCTATTATAAACAGTGAATTAGTTATATGATATTCAACAAATATGTTATATTATATACGATCAAATGTTATATTATATGCTATGACTAATTTCTATTCGACAAATAATTATATTATAAACGAGGATCAAGTTATATTATGTATCATTAGAAGTTTTATTAAATACAACGAGTAAAAATACCGCACAAGGGTTTTTTTTACCTGTAAGATACTCGGACCTTAATTCGTAGACTTTTTGCTAGGGTAAAATATTAGGTTTCTAGATGTATATTCATATGGTCTTGCTTTTGGGTAATTTTCAGCAAAATTCAAGGGTCGGAAAAGATTCTATTGTGAGAACAACTACCAAGATGAGAGAAATAGTCAAAACAGTATAGATTAATACAAATCCTCATCTGAAAATTTTTTTAAACTATTAATCTAACGGGAATGCATCTAATTAACAGACATTTTAAAAACTCTTTTTACCTTCTGGAGACAGAAACCAGAATTTTCCCGGGTTCAAATATTACAATCCCAGATGGATATCTATGTGGTGTTTATTTTGTGTAATTTTCAGCAAAATCTAATGGACGGAAAATATTCTTTGTACCGCAGATAAAAAAAAGTCTAATTATATACGATGAATACGGTATATTTTATACAATTAATAAGTTATATTTTATACAATTAATAAGTTATATTTTATACAATTAATAAGTTATATTATATACGATGAATGAGTTATACTATATGCAATTATTAATTTATATTATATGCAATTAATAATTTGTAACAGGGGCGGAGATGGGACTAGTGCCACTCGTGCCCGGCACGACCAATAACGCGACCAATGTTATTCAAAATGGATTAAAAAATAGTTCGGTCGGCCAGAGAAATGTAGCCGAGAAGCGAGAAATTATCAAAGATGGGCGCCCAACTCCTTTATTGGTGAATAAGGTTAGAACTCGTTCGTTCCAATCCAAATGATTTAATGACATCGACTGGTTATGTTCGAGTAAATCTGAAGAAAATCTCTATTGCTTTCCTGGCTTGCTTTTCACGTCTAAATCAGGACAATCATGGACTGATATTGGCAAGGTACTTTAGTCAGTCTGTGCTATACAATGGAGAGTCAGGCAATAGCAACTATGATGACTTACTTTGATTCCATGGATCATGGGTTGGGAACTGAAGATGACAGAAGGCAGTGGGGGGCACAAGTAGAAATAATACGCTAGAGTCGCCACTGATTTGTAATATATACAATTAATAAGTTATATTCTATACAATTAATAAGTTATATTCTATACGATGAATGAGTTATATTATATACAATTATTAATATATATTATATACAATTAATAAGTTGTATTATATACAATTAATCATTTCTATTATATACAATTAATAAGTTATATTATATAAAATTAATAAGCTATATTATATAAACTAATAACTTATACAGGGTGTCCAAAAAGAAAGAGGACATTCAATTGTTTTTTTTTCTGAGCATTTTACAGTCAACAGAGAAAAAAGGCCAAAGACCCCAGTTTTTTATGCGATGTTTTGAATATAATAAACTAGTTATGGCCAAAGTTTCATTTCAATCTAACAAAACACTGAGAAATTTAGAGTTGGGGCCCGTTTTTTTTTTGGGGGGGTACCCTGTACAAATTAAAATGTTATATTAAATGCAATTAATACGTTTTATTATATAAAATTAATACGTTAGATTATATAAAATAATAAAGTTAATTTATATACAATATATAAGTTATAAATTATACGATGTATAAGTTATATTATATAAATAAATAATTTATATTCTATACAAATACTAGGTTATATAATATAAAATCAATTAGTTATATTATATACAAACAAAGTTATATTATATACGATAAATAAGTTATATTATATACAATTAATTAGTCATAATATATACAATTAATAATTTATATTATATAAAATTAATAAGTTACATTATATACAAGTAATAATTTATATTATATAAAATCAATAAGTTATAATATAACCGATGAATAAGTTATAGTATATATGGTAAATACGTTATATTATATACGATTAATGAGTTCTATTATATAAATAAATAACTTATGATATATACGATTAATAAGTGATATTCTATACAATAAATAAGTTATATTATATACAATGATTAAGTTATATTCAATTCAATTAATAAGTTCGATAATATAGAATTAATAAGTTATATTCTATACAATTAATACGTTATATTATATACAATTAATAAGTTATATTCTATAACATTAATAAGTTATATTATATACAATTAATAAGTTATATTCTATACAATTAATATATTATATTATAGACAATTAATAAATTATATTATATACAAGTAATAAGTTATATTATATACAATTAATAAGTTATATTATATACAATTAATAAGTTATATTATATAAAATTAATAATTTATATTATATATGATACATACGTTATATTATATATGATACATAAATTATTATATATTCGATAAGTTATATTATATTCGATGTATACATTTTATTATATACACTGAAAAATGAGTTATATTATATACAATTATTAACTTAATCTATATACAATTATAAGTCATGCTATAATTAATACGTTATACTATATAAGTCATGCTAATAATTCATAAGTTATACTATATACGAAAAAGTAGTTGTATTCTATATGATTAATAAGTTATATTACATTAGATTAATAAGTCATATTATATACAATTATTAATTCATATATTATACAATTAATAAGTTATAATATACACAATTAATAAATAATATTTTAATCGATGAATAATTCATATTATATATTAATTAGTTATTAAATTAGTTATTAAATATTATATGAATACATGATATTATATACGATTAAGAGGTTATACTATATTCGATGAATAAGTTATGTAATATTTGATAAATAAATTATATTATATACGATTAATAAATTATGTAATATTTGATAAATAAATCATATTATATACGATTAATACGTTATGTAATATTTGATAAATAAATCATATTATATACGATTAATAAGTTATGCAATATTTGATAAATAAATCATATTATATACGATTAATACGCTATGCAATATTTGATAAATAAATTATATTTTATACGATTAATAAGTTATGTAATATTTGATAAATAAATCATATTATATACGATAAATACGTTATGTAATATTTGATAAATAAATCATATTATATACGATTAATAAGTTAACAATATTTGATAAAAAAATTATATTATATACGATTAATAAGTTATGTAATATTGGATATATAAATTATATTATATACGATTAATACGTAATGCAATATTTGATAAATAAATTATATTATATACGATCAATAAGTTATGCAATATTTGATAAATAAATTATATTATATACGATTAATTAGTTATGTAATAATTTATAAATAAATTATATTATATACGATTAATAAGTTATGTAATATTTGATAAATAAATCATATTATATACGATTAATAAGTAATGCAATATTTAATAAATAAATCATAATATATACGATTAATACGTTATGCAATATTTGATAAATAAATTATATTTTATACGATTAATAAGTTATGTAATATTTGATAAATAAATCATATTATATACGATAAATACGTTATGTAATATTTGATAAATAAATGATATTATATACAATTACTAAGTTAACAATATTTGATAAATAAATTATATTATATACGATTAATACGTTATGTAATATTTGATAAATAAATTATATTATATACGATTTATACGTTATAAATATTTGATAAATAAATTATATTATAGACGATTAATTAGTTATGTAATATTTGATAAATAAATCATATTATATACGATTAATACGTTATGCCATATTTGATAAATAAATCATATTATATACGATTAATAAGTTATGTAATATTGGATAAATAAATTATATTATATACGATCAATAAGTTATGCAATATTTGATACATAAATTATATTATATATGATAAATACGTTATATAATATTTGATAAATAAATTATATTATATACGATAAATACGTTATGTAATATTTGATAAATAAATTATACTATATACGATTAATAAGTCATGAAATATTTGATAAATACATTGTATTATATACGATTATTAAGTTACGTAATATTTGATAAATAAATTATATTATATACGATTAATAAGTTATGCAATATTTGATAAATCAATCATATTATATACGATTAATAAGTTATGTAATATTTGATAAATAAATTATATGATATACGATTAATATGTTATGTAATGTTTGATAAATAAATTATATTATATACGATTAATAAGTTATGCAATATTTGATAAATAAATCATATTATATACGATTAATAAGTTATGCAATATTTGATAAATAAATTATATTATATACGATTAATAAGTTATGTAATATTTGATAAATACATTATATTATATAGGATTAATAAGTTATATAATATTTGAAAAATAAATTATATTATATACGATTTATAAGTTATGTAATATTGGATAAATACATTATATTATATACGATAAATAAGTTATGTAATATTTGATAAATAAATTTTATTATATACGATTAATAAGTTATGCAATATTTGATAAATAAATTATATTATATACGATTAATAAGTTATGTAATATTTGATACATAAATTATATTATATACGATTAATAAGTTATGTAATATTTCATAAATAAATTATATTATATACGATTAATAAGTTATATAATATTTGATAAATACATCATATTATATACTATAATTAAGTTATGCAATATTTGATAAATAAATTATATTATATACGATTAATACGTTATGTAATATTTGATAAATAAATTATATTATATACGATTAATACGTTATATAATATTTGATAAATAAATCATATTATATACGATTAATAAGTTATGCAATATTTGATAAATAAATCATATTATATACGATTAATACGCTATGCAATATTTGATAAAGAAATTATATTTTATACGATTAATAGTTATGTAATATTTGATAAATAAATCATATTATATACGATAAATACGTTATGTAATATTTGATAAAGAAATCATATTATATACGATTAATAAGTTATGCAATATTTGATAAATAAATTATATTATATACGATTAATAAGTTATGTAATATTGGATACATAAATTATATTATATACGATTTATACGTTATGTAATATTGGATAAATACATTATATTATATACGATAAATAAGTTATGTAATATTTGATAAATAAATTTTATTATATACGATTAATAAGTTATGCAATATTTGATAAATAAATTATATTATATACGATTAATAAGTTATGTAATATTTGATACATAAATTATATTATATACGATTAATAAGTTATGTAATATTTCATAAATAAATTATATTATATACGATTAATAAGTTATATAATATTTGATAAATACATCATATTATATACTATAATTAAGTTATGCAATATTTGATAAATAAATTATATTATATACGATTAATACGTTATGTAATATTTGATAAATAAATTATATTATATACGATTAATACGTTATATAATATTTGATAAATAAATCATATTATATACGATTAATAAGTTATGCAATATTTGATAAATAAATCATATTATATACGATTAATACGCTATGCAATATTTGATAAAGAAATTATATTTTATACGATTAATAGTTATGTAATATTTGATAAATAAATCATATTATATACGATAAATACGTTATGTAATATTTGATAAAGAAATCATATTATATACGATTAATAAGTTATGCAATATTTGATAAATAAATTATATTATATACGATTAATAAGTTATGTAATATTGGATACATAAATTATATTATATACGATTTATACGTTATGCAATATTTGATAAATAAATTATATTATATACGATTAATAAATTATGCAATATTTGATAAAGAAATTATATTATATACGATTAATTAGTTATGTAATATTTGATAAATAAATTATATTATATACGATTAATAAGTTATGTAATATTTGATAAATAAATCATATTATATACGATTAATAAGTTATGCAATATTTAATAAATAAATCATAATATATACGATTAGTACGTTATGCAATATTTGATAAAAAAATTATATTTTATACGATTAATAAGTTATGTAACATTTGATAAATAAATCATATTATATACGATAAATACGTTATGTAATATTTGATAAATAAATGATATTATATACGATTAATAAGTTTACAATATTTGATAAATAAATTATAATTTATACGATTAATACGTTATGTAATATTTGATAAATAAATTATATTATATACGATTAATACGTTATAAATATTTGATAAATAAATTATATTATAGACGATTAATTAGTTATGTAATATTAAATAAATAAATCATATTATATACGATTAATACGTTATGCCATATTTGATAAATAAATCATATTATATACGATTAATAAGTTATGTAATATTGGATAAATAAATTATATTATATACGATCAATAGGTTATGCAATATTTGATAAATAAATTATATTATATACGATAAATACGTTATATAATATTTGATAAATAAATTATATTATATATGATAAATACGTTATGTAATATTTGATAAATAAATTATACTATATACGATTAATAAGTTATGCAATATTTGATAAATAAATTATATTATATACGATTAATAAGTTATGTAATATTTGATAAATAAATTATATTATATACGATTAATAAGTTATGCAATATTTGATAAATGAATCATATTATATACGATTAATAAGTTATGTAATATTTGATAAATAAATTATATGATATACGATTAATAAGTTATGTAATGTTTGATAAATAAATTATATTATATACGATTAATAAGTTATGCAATATTTGATAAATAAATCATATTATATACGATTAATAAGTTATGCAATATTTGATAAATACATTATATTATATAGGATTAATAAGTTATATAATATTTGAAAACTAAATTATATTATATACGATTTATAAGTTATGTAATATTGGATAAAAAAATTCTATTATATACGATTTATAAGTTATGTAATATTGGATAAAAAAATTCTATTATATACGATAAATAAGTTATGTAATATTTGATAAATAAATTTTATTATATACGATTAATAAGTTATGCAATATTTGATAAATAAATTATATTACATACGATTAATAAGTTATGTAATATTTGATAAATAAATCATATTATATACGATTAATAAGTTATGTAATTTTTCATAAATAAATTATATTATATACGATTAATAAGTTATATAATATTTGATAAATACATCATATTATATACGATAATTAAGTTATGCAATATTGGATAAATAAATTATATTATATACGATTAATACGTTATGTAATATTTGATAAATAAATTATATTGTATACGATTGATACGTTATGTAATATTTGATAAATAAATTATATTATATACGATTAATACGTTATGTAATATTTGATAAATAAATCATATTATATACGATTCATACGCTATGCAATATTTGATAAATAAATTATATTTTATACGATTTATAGTTATGTAATATTTGATAAATAAATCATATTATATACGATAAATACGTTATGTAATATTTGATAAATAAATCATATTATATACGATTAATAAGTTATGCAATATTTGATAAATAAATTATATTATATACGATTAATAAGTTATGTAATATTGGATACATAAATTATATTATATACGATTTATACGTTATGCAATATTTGATAAATAAATTATATTATATACGATTAATAAATTATGCAATATTTGATAAATAAATTATATTATATACGATTAATTAGTTATGTAATATTTGATAAATAAATTATATTATATACGATTAATAAGTTATGTAATATTTGATAAATAAATCATATTATATACGATTAATAAGTTATGCAATATTTAATAAATAAATCATAATATATACGATTAGTACGTTATGCAATATTTGATAGAAAAATTATATTTTATACGATTAATAAGTTATGTAACATTTGATAAATAAATCATATTATATACGATAAATACGTTATGTAATATTTGATAAATAAATGATATTATATACGATTAATAAGTTTACAATATTTGATAAATAAATTATAATTTATACGATTAATACGTTATGTAATATTTGATAAATAAATTATATTATATACGATTAATACGTTATAAATATTTGATAAATAAATTATATTATAGACGATTAATTAGTTATGTAATATTAAATAAATAAATCATATTATATACGATTAATACGTTATGCCATATTTGATAAATAAATCATATTATATACGATTAATAAGTTATGTAATATTGGATAAATAAATTATATTATATACGATCAATAGGTTATGCAATATTTGATAAATAAATTATATTATATACGATAAATACGTTATATAATATTTGATAAATAAATTATATTATATATGATAAATACGTTATGTAATATTTGATAAATAAATTATACTATATACGATTAATAAGTTATGCAATATTTGATAAATAAATTATATTATATACGATTAATAAGTTATGTAATATTTGATAAATAAATTATATTATATACGATTAATAAGTTATGCAATATTTGATAAATGAATCATATTATATACGATTAATAAGTTATGTAATATTTGATAAATACATTATATTATATAGGATTAATAAGTTATATAATATTTGAAAACTAAATTATATTATATACGATTTATAAGTTATGTAATATTGGATAAAAAAATTCTATTATATACGATAAATAAGTTATGTAATATTTGATAAATAAATTTTATTATATACGATTAATAAGTTATGCAATATTTGATAAATAAATTATATTACATACGATTAATAAGTTATGTAATATTTGATAAATAAATCATATTATATACGATTAATAAGTTATGTAATTTTTCATAAATAAATTATATTATATACGATTAATAAGTTATATAATATTTGATAAATACATCATATTATATACGATAATTAAGTTATGCAATATTGGATAAATAAATTATATTATATACGATTAATACGTTATGTAATATTTGATAAATAAATTATATTGTATACGATTGATACGTTATGTAATATTTGATAAATAAATTATATTATATACGATTAATACGTTATGTAATATTTGATAAATAAATCATATTATATACGATTCATACGCTATGCAATATTTGATAAATAAATTATATTTTATACGATTTATAGTTATGTAATATTTGATAAATAAATCATATTATATACGATAAATACGTTATGTAATATTTGATAAATAAATCATATTATATACGATTAATAAGTTATGCAATATTTGATAAATAAATTATATTATATACGATTAATAAGTTATGTAATATTGGATACATAAATTATATTATATACGATTTATACGTTATGCAATATTTGATAAATAAATTATATTATATACGATTAATAAATTATGCAATATTTGATAAATAAATTATATTATATACGATTAATTAGTTATGTAATATTTGATAAATAAATTATATTATATACGATTAATAAGTTATGTAATATTTGATAAATAAATCATATTATACACGATTAATAAGTTATGCAATATTTAATAAATAAATCATAATATATACGATTAGTACGTTATGCAATATTTGATAGAAAAATTATATTTTATACGATTAATAAGTTATGTAACATTTGATAAATAAATCATATTATATACGATAAATACGTTATGTAATATTTGATAAATAAATGATATTATATACGATTAATAAGTTTACAATATTTGATAAATAAATTATAATTTATACGATTAATACGTTATGTAATATTTGATAAATAAATTATATTATATACGATTAATACGTTATAAATATTTGATAAATAAATTATATTATAGACGATTAATTAGTTATGTAATATTAAATAAATAAATCATATTATATACGATTAATACGTTATGCCATATTTGATAAATAAATCATATTATATACGATTAATAAGTTATGTAATATTGGATAAATAAATTATATTATATACGATCAATAGGTTATGCAATATTTGATAAATAAATTATATTATATACGATAAATACGTTATATAATATTTGATAAATAAATTATATTATATATGATAAATACGTTATGTAATATTTGATAAATAAATTATACTATATACGATTAATAAGTTATGCAATATTTGATAAATAAATTATATTATATACGATTAATAAGTTATGTAATATTTGATAAATAAATTATATTATATACGATTAATAAGTTATGCAATATTTGATAAATGAATCATATTATATACGATTAATAAGTTATGTAATATTTGATAAATAAATTATATGATATACGATTAATAAGTTATGTAATGTTTGATAAATAAATTATATTATATACGATTAATAAGTTATGCAATATTTGATAAATAAATCATATTATATACGATTAATAAGTTATGCAATATTTGATACATAAATTATATTATATACGATTAATAAGTTATGTAATATTTGATAAATACATTATATTATATAGGATTAATAAGTTATATAATATTTGAAAACTAAATTATATTATATACGATTTATAAGTTATGTAATATTGGATAAAAAAATTCTATTATATACGATAAATAAGTTATGTAATATTTGATAAATAAATTTTATTATATACGATTAATAAGTTATGCAATATTTGATAAATAAATTATATTACATACGATTAATAAGTTATGTAATATTTGATAAATAAATCATATTATATACGATTAATAAGTTATGTAATATTTCATAAATAAATTATATTATATACGATTAATAAGTTATATAATATTTGATAAATACATCATATTATATACGATAATTAAGTTATGCAATATTTGATAAATAAATTATATTATATACGATTAATACGTTATGTAATATTTGATAAATAAATTATATTGTATACGATTGATACGTTATGTAATATTTGATAAATAAATTATATTATATACGATTAATACGTTATGTAATATTTGATAAATAAATCATATTATATACGATTAATAAGTTATGCAATATTTGATAAATAAATCATATTATATACGATTCATACGCTATGCAATATTTGATAAATAAATTATATTTTATACGATTAATAGTTATGTAATATTTGATAAATAAATCATATTATATACGATAAATACGTTATGTAATATTTGATAAATAAATCATATTATATACGATTAATAAGTTATGCAATATTTGATAAATAAATTATATTATATACGATTTATAAGTTATGTAATATTGGATACATAAATTATATTATATACGATTTATACGTTATGCAATATTTGATAAATAAATTATATTATATACGATTAATAAATTATGCAATATTTGATAAATAAATTATATTATATACGATTAATTAGTTATGTAATATTTGATAAATAAATTATATTATATACGATTAATAAGTTATGTAATATTTGATAAATAAATCATATTATATACGATTAATAAGTTATGCAATATTTAATAAATAAATCATAATATATACGATTAGTACGTTATGCAATATTTGATAAAAAAATTATATTTTATACGATTAATAAGTTATGTAACATTTGATAAATAAATCATATTATATACGATAAATACGTTATGTAATATTTGATAAATAAATGATATTATATACGATTAATAAGTTTACAATATTTGATAAATAAATTATAATTTATACGATTAATACGTTATGTAATATTTGATAAATAAATTATATTATATACGATTAATACGTTATAAATATTTGATAAATAAATTATATTATAGACGATTAATTAGTTATGTAATATTAAATAAATAAATCATATTATATACGATTAATACGTTATGCCATATTTGATAAATAAATCATATTATATACGATTAATAAGTTATGTAATATTGGATAAATAAATTATATTATATACGATCAATAGGTTATGCAATATTTGATAAATAAATCATATTATATACGATAAATACGTTATATAATATTTGATAAATAAATTATATTATATATGATAAATACGTTATGTAATATTTGATAAATAAATTATACTATATACGATTAATAAGTTATGCAATATTTGATAAATAAATTATATTATATACGATTAATAAGTTATGTAATATTTGATAAATAAATTATATTATATACGATTAATAAGTTATGCAATATTTGATAAATGAATCATATTATATACGATTAATAAGTTATGTAATATTTGATAAATAAATTATATGATATACGATTAATAAGTTATGTAATGTTTGATAAATAAATTATATTATATACGATTAATAAGTTATGCAATATTTGATAAATAAATCATATTATATACGATTAATAAGTTATGCAATATTTGATACATAAATTATATTATATACGATTAATAAGTTATGTAATATTTGATAAATACATTATATTATATAGGATTAATAAGTTATATAATATTTGAAAACTAAATTATATTATATACGATTTATAAGTTATGTAATATTGGATAAAAAAATTCATTATATACGATAAATAAGTTATGTAATATTTGATAAATAAATTTTATTATATACGATTAATAAGTTATGCAATATTTGATAAATAAATTATATTACATACGATTAATAAGTTATGTAATATTTGATAAATAAATCATATTATATACGATTAATAAGTTATGTAATATTTCATAAATAAATTATATTATATACGATTAATAAGTTATATAATATTTGATAAATACATCATATTATATACGATAATTAAGTTATGCAATATTTGATAAATAAATTATATTATATACGATTAATACGTTATGTAATATTTGATAAATAAATTATATTGTATACGATTGATACGTTATGTAATATTTGATAAATAAATTATATTATATACGATTAATACGTTATGTAATATTTGATAAATAAATCATATTATATACGATTAATAAGTTATGCAATATTTGATAAATAAATCATATTATATACGATTCATACGCTATGCAATATTTGATAAATAAATTATATTTTATACGATTAATAGTTATGTAATATTTGATAAATAAATAATATTATATACGATAAATACGTTATGTAATATTTGATAAATAAATCATATTATATACGATTAATAAGTTATGCAATATTTGATAAATAAATTATATTATATACGATTAATAAGTTATGTAATATTGGATACATAAATTATATTATATACGATTTATACGTTATGCAATATTTGATAAATAAATTATATTATATACGATTAATAAGTTATGCAATATTTGATAAATAAATTATATTATATACGATTAATTAGTTATGTAATATTTGATAAATAAATTATATTATATAAGATTAATAAGTTATGTAATATTTGATAAATAAATCATATTATATACGATTAATAAGTTTTGCAATATTTAATAAATAAATCATAATATATACGATTAATACGTTATGCAATATTTGATAAATAAATTATATTTTATACGATTAATAAGTTATGTAATATTTGATAAATAAATCATATTATATACGATAAATACGTTATGTAATATTTGATAAATAAATGATATTATATACGATTAATAAGTTAACAATATTTGATAAATAAATTATATTATATACGATTAACACGTTATCTAATATTTGATAAATAAATTATATTATATACGATTATTACGTTATAAATATTTGATAAATAAATTATATTATAGACGATTAATTAGTTATGTAATATTAAATAAATAAATCATATTATATACGATTAATACGTTATTCCATATTTGATAAATAAATCATATTATATACGATTAATAAGTTATGTAATATTGGATAAATAAATTATATTATATACGATCAATAAGTTATGCAATATTTGATAAATAAATTATATTATATACGATAAATATGTTATATAATATTTGATAAATAAATTATATTATATATGATAAATACGTTATGTAATATTTGATAAATAAATTATACTATATACGCTAATTAAGTTATGCAATATTTGATAAATAAATTATATTATATACAATTAATAAGTTATGTAATATTTGATAAATAAATTATATTATATACGATTAATAAGTTATGCAATATTTGATAAATGAATCATATTATATACGATTAATAAGTTATGTAATATTTGATAAATAAATTATATGATATACGATTAATAAGTTATGTAATGTTTGATAAATAAATTATATTATATACGATTAATAAGTTATGCAATATTTGATAAATAAATCATATTATATTCGATTAATAAGTTATGCAATATTTGATACATAAATCCTATTATATACGATTAATAAGTTATGTAATATTTGATAAATACATTATATTATATAGGATTAATAAGTGATATAATATTTGAAAACTAAATTATATTATATACGATTTATAAGTTATGTAATATTGGATAAATAAATTCCATTATATACGATAAATAAGTTATTAAATATTTGATAAATAAATTTTATTATATACGATTAATAAGTTATGCAATATTTGATAAATAAATTATATTATATACGATTAATAAGTTATGTAATATTTGATAAATAAATCATATTATATACGATTAATAAGTTATGTAATATTTCATAAATAAATTATATTATATACGATTAATAAGTTATATAATATTTGATAAATACATCATATTATATACGATAATTAAGTTATGCAATATTTGATAAATAAATTATATTATATACGATTAATACGTTATGTAATATTTGATAAATAAATTATATTATATACGATTGATACGTTATGTAATATTTGATAAATAAATTATATTTTATACGATTAATACGTTATGTAATATTTGATAAATAAAGTATATTATATACGATTAATACGTTATGTAATATTTGATAAATAAATTATATTTTATACGATTAATAAGTTATGTAATATTTGATAAATAAATTATATTTTATATGATTAATACGTTATGTAATATTTGATAAATAAATTATATTATATACGATTTATAAGTCATATATTTGATAAATAAATTATATTATATACGATTAATACGTTATGTAATATTTGATAAATAAATTATATTATATACGATTAATAAGTTATGTAATATTTGATAAATAAATTATATTATATACGATTAATAAAATATGTAATATTTGATAAATAAATTATATTATATACGATAAATTCATTATGTAATATTTGATACATAAATTATATTATATACGATTAATACGTTATGTAATATTTGATAAATAAATTATATTATATACGATTAATAAGTTATGTCATATTTGATAAATAAATTATATTATATACGATTAATACGTTATGTAATATTTGATAATTAAATTATATTATATACGATGAATAAGTCATATAATATTTGATAAATAAATTTTTTTTTATACGATTAATACGTTATGTAATATTTGATAAATAAATAATATTATATACGAATAATAAGTTATGTAATATTTGATAAATTCATTGTATTATATACGATTAATAAGTTATGCAATATTTGATAAATAAATCATATTATATACGATTAATACGTTATGCAATATTTGATAAATAGATCATATTATATACGATTTATAAGTTATGTAATACTTGATAAATAAATTGTATTATATACGATTAATAAGTTATGCAATAGTTGATAAATTAATTATATTATATACGGTAAATACGTTATGTAATATTTGATAAATAAATTATATTATATACGATAAATACGTTATGTAATATTTGATAAATAAATTATATTATATACGATTAATACGTTATGTAATATTTGATAAATAAATTATATTATATACGATTAATAAGTTATGTACTATTTGATAAATAAATTATATTATATACGATTAATAAGTTATGCAATATTTGATAAATAAATCGTATTATATACGATTAATAAGTAATGTAATATTTGATAAATAAATTATATTATATACGATTAATATGTTATGTAATATTTGATAAATAAATTATATTATATACGATTAATAAGTTATGCAATATTTGATAAATAAATCCTATTATATACGATTAATAAGTTATGCAATATTTGATAAATAAATTATATTATATACGATTAATAAGTTATGTAATATTTGATAAATAAACCATATTATATACGATAATAAGTTATGTAATATTTGATAAATAAATTATATTACGTATGATTAATAAGTTATATAATATTTGATACATAAATCATATTATATACGATTAATAAGTTATGCAATATTTGATAAATAAATTATATTATATACGATTAATAAGTTATGTAATACTTGATAAATAAATTATATTATATACGATTAATACGTTATGAAATATTTGATAAATAAATTATATTATATACGATTAATACGTTATGTAATATTTGATAAATAAATTTTATTATATAAGATTAATAAGTTATGCAATATTTGATAAATAAATTATATTATATACGAATCATAAGTTATGCAATATTTGATAAATAAATCATATTATATACGATTAATAAGTTATGCAATATTTGATAAATAAATCATATTATATACGATTAATAAGTTATGCAATATTTGATAAATAAATCATATTATATAGGATTAATAAGTTATGCAATATTTGATAAATAAATTATATTATATACGATTAATACGTTATGCAATATTTGATAAATAAATTATATTATATACGATTAATAAGTTATGCAATATTTGATAAATAAATCATATTATATACGATTAATAAGTTATGCAATATTTGATAAATAAATCATATTATATACGATTAATAAGTTATGCAATATTTGATAAATAAATCATATTATATAGGATTAATAAGTTATGCAATATTTGATAAATAAATTATATTATATACGATTAATACGTTATGCAATATTTGATAAATAAATTATATTATATACGATTAATAAGTTATGCAATATTTGATAAATAAATCATATTATATACGATTAATAAGTTATGCAATATTTGATAAATAAATTATATTATATACGATTAATACGTTATGCAATATTTGATAAATAAATCATATTATATAGGATTAATAAGTTATGCAATATTTGATAAATAAATTATATTATATACGATTAATACGTTATGCAATATTTGATAAATAAATTTTATTATATAAGATTAATAAGTTATGCAATATTTGATAAATAAATCATATTATATACGATTAATAAGTTATGCAATATTTGATAAATAAATTATATTATATACGATTAATACGTTATGCAATATTTGATAAATAAATCATATTATATAGGATTAATAAGTTATGCAATATTTGATAAATAAATTATATTATATACGATTAATACGTTATGCAATATTTGATAAATAAATTTTATTATATAAGATTAATAAGTTATGCAATATTTGATAAATAAATCATATTATATACGATTAATAAGTTATGCAATATTTGATAAATAAATCATATTATATAGGATTAATAAGTTATGCAATATTTGATAAATAAATTATATTATATACGATTAATACGTTATGCAATATTTGATAAATAAATTATATTATATACGATTAATAAGTTATGCAATATTTGATAAATAAATCATATTATATACGATTAATAAGTTATGCAATATTTGATAAATAAATTATATTATATACGATTAATAAGTTATGCAATATTTGATAAATAAATCATATTATATAGGATTAATAAGTTATGCAATATTTGATAAATAAATCATATTATATACGATTAATAAGTTATGCAATATTTGATAAATAAATTATATTATATACGATTAATAAGTTATGCAATATTTGATAAATAAATTATATTATATACGATTAATAAGTTATGTAATATTTGATAAATAAATTATATTATATACGATTAATACGTTATGTAATATTTGATAAATAAATTATATTATATACGATTAATAAGTTATGTAATATTTGATAAATAAATTATATTATATACGATTAATAAGTTATGTAATATTTGATAAATAAATAATTTTATATACGATTAATACGTTATGTAATATTTGATAAATACATCATATTATATACGATAATAAATTATGTAATATTTGATAAATAAATTATATTATATACGATTAATACGTTATGTAATATTTGATAAATAAATTATATTATATACGATTAATAAGTAATGTAATATTTGATAAATAAATTATATTATATACGATTAATAAGTCATATAATATTTGATAAATAAATTATATTTTATACGATTAATACGTTATGTAATATTTGATAAATAAATTATATTATATACGATTAATAAGTTATGTAATATTTGATAAATAAATTATATTATATACGATTAATAAGTTATGTAATATTTGATAAATAAATTATATTATATACGATTAATACGTTATGTAATATTTGATAAATACATCATATTATATACGATAATAAATTATGCAATATTTGATAAATAAATTATATTATATACGATTAATACGTTATGTAATATTTGATAAATAAATTTTATTATATAAGATTAATAAGTTATGTAATATTTGATAAATAAATTATATTATATACGATTAATACGTTATGTAATATTTGATAAATAAATTTTATTATATAAGATTAATAAGTTATGCAATATTTGATAAATAAATTATATTTTATACGATTAATACGTTATGTAATATTTGATAAATAAATTATATTATATACGATCAATAAGTTATGTAATATTTGATAAATAAATTATATTATATACGATTAATAAGTCATATAATATTTGATAAATAAATTATATTTTATACGATTAATACGTTATGTAATATTTGATAAATAAATAATTTTATATACGATTAATAAGTTATGCAATATTTGATAAATAAATCATATTATATACGATTAATAAGTTATGCAATATTTGATAAATAAATTATATTATATACGATTAATAAGTTATGTAATATTTGATAAATACATCATATTATATACGATAATAAATTATGTAATATTTGATAAATAAATTATATTACATACGATTAATAAGTTATGCAATATTTGATAAATAAATCATATTATATAGGATTAATAAGTTATGTAATATTTGATAAATAAATTATATTATATACGATTAATACGTTATGTAATATTTGATAAATAAATTATATTATATACGATTAATACGTTATGTAATATTTGATAAATAAATTATATTATATACGATTAATAAGTAATGTAATATTTGATAAATAAATTATATTATATACGATTAATAAGTCATATAATATTTGATAAATAAATTATATTTTATACGATTAATACGTTATGTAATATTTGAAAAATAAATTATATTATATACGATCAATAAGTTATGTAATATTTGATAAATAAATTATATTACATACGATTAATAAGTCATATAATATTTGATAAATAAATTGTATTTTATACGATTAATACGTTATGTAATATTTGATAAATAAATTATATTATATACGATTAATAAGTTATGTAATATTTGATAAATAAATTATATTATATACGATTAATACGTTATGTAATATTTGATAAATAAATTATATTATATACGATTAATACGTTATGTAATATTTGATAAATACATTTTATTATATACGATTAATAAGTTATGTAATATTTGATAAATAAATTATATTATATACGATTAATAAGTTATATTTTATACAAATATTAGCTTCTATTATATAAGATAATGCGATGTATTATATACAATTATACGTTATATCATATACAATTATTAATTATATTATGTACGATGTATAAGTTATAATTAATACACTTAATCAGATATATTATGTTTTATTGAAACGGTTATATTAAATACGATGAAAAATTTATATTATATATAATCCATTCGTTCTAGTATATTTGATGAATACGGGATATTTTATATAATTAATAAGTTATATTATGTACGATGATTAAGCTATCTGATATACGATAAATAAATTATATTATATTCGATGAATAGGTTTTATTATCCATAATTAGTAAGTGATATTATATACGATAATTAAGCTATATTATAATCGATGAATAAATTATAATATATACGATAAATGAGCTATATAATATATACGATGCATAAGTTATATTATATTCGATGAACAAGTGATATTATATTCGATAAATAAGTTACAATATATTCGATGAATAAGTTAAATTATATACGATAAATATGTTATATAAGTTATGATAATCGAGATATATTTATATATATATATATATATATATATATATATATTCGATAAATAAGTTATAATTATATTCGATGAATAAGTTATATTATATGTATTATTATTCATCGGAGTACTGTTCTCATCTTGAATCTGATTTTCACAACGTTTCGGTCGATATAACCTCCGAACTTCTTCGGGTGTATCTTGTCGAACTCGGGAATGTTTCTGTCTAACTCGGGAATTTGGACGGAATTTCCAGCGGAACCCATTATTTACTTCACGGGGGTAGCATGCTCTTGTTCCGTCAGCCATGACTGGATAGAGTTATTAAGTTATTCGCAAATGTATATTTCAGTCGCCCACACTGAGGATTGAACATTCAACCTTCAGGAGAATATGACTTTTAAAATTGATTTTTCCCAGTACTTAAACCATGCACCACAGGTCCTTGCGGACAATTCTAGTATGAATTTTAAGAGCCTTAAACCTATTTTTTTTTTATTTCTAGTCGTAAATATCACCATTTTATTACTAATTATTACTATTTATTACTATATATTACTGTATATCTATCTCTATACTTATTACTTGTATATATTAATTTTTTATTACCTGTATATATCATCTATTGTTGATAATTACTTGTTCCCATATCGTATTGAATTCTATACTAGGTCTACTAAGCAGTTGGTTATTATTTAAAAAATAAATAAATAAAGGTCAAAGGTTATATCGACCGACACGTTGTGAAAATCACACTCAAGATGAGAACAGTAGTCCGATGAATAATAATACATATAACCAACCCCCATCTCAAAAATTCAGAAACGTCAAGTTATCGTATATACGATAAAGAAGTTATATCACATTCGATGAATAGGTTATATTCGATAAATTATTTATATTATATTTGGTAAAATTTTATATTATATTTCATAAAAAATTGTATTATATACAATATGATGAATGCCTTATATATGGTCCTACGGTTATAAGAAGGTGATATATTAACTGTATTTATTGTTTGAAATTTTTTTCGAAAATTGATTGAGCGGTGAAGTTTGAAAGCAGTTCGATATTGCAAAAACTGCCACTTAACCATATAATCAAACACGCTAGTGTTCGAATTATATATATATATATATATATATATATATATATATATATATATATATATATATATTTTTTTTTTTTCATACTCTCACTACACCGTTGAAGACTGAAAGATCGGTCGAAAATTATGTACTTATAAAAAAAGTTTTTTAATTTTTTTTCATAATATCATTTTGTATTCCTGCACGTCACCAATTAAAAACGAATAAAGAAAAGTTATAAACTTTTATATTTTTCGTATTCTTTTTTATTCATATATATATATATTTTTTTTTTATATATATTATACATATATATATATATATATATATATATATATATATATATATATATATATATATATATAACTACTTAATTTACTCACATAAAATTAATATACGAAAGTATAAATTTATGCGTAAACTTTAAGTATTTAATTCAAAAGTGCTCAATACTTAGGTGGAGCTAGTTAGTAAGTTATAAAATATATATGGCGATTAAGCTACACTGAAAATTCCGCGTTTAATCCACACTAGGACTCTTCAGGCTTATGCGCCTAAGCTTGAAGAGTCCTAGAGTGGATGAAACGCGGAATATTCAGTGTAGCTTAATCGCCATATATATTTTATAAATTAC